>NC_088683.1:166754369-167057399 GCF_028017835.1 Emys orbicularis
CAAAGGTATTTTACATGGGATTTTCAAAAGTTCTTAAGCAGGTTAAGATGCTTAACAAATCAGTGGGAGTTAGACAACTAATGCACTTAGAAGCTTCTGAAAATCCCAGTAGGTGCCTATCTGCATATTTAGATAATCTGCCCCCATATGCTTCAAGATTTTAGAATTAGTAGATCTCATCTTCTCTCACCAGGTTTTTATTTATAGACAAAGGAAAACAACTGACCTCTGGCACTGATCGAGTTGATTTGCAAAGACTAAGATTACTGGTAGGGTTTCAGTGTTACATTGTCAAACCTCATAGGTCACCGGAAAGAGAACTGTTTAACAGTGTTTTCAACACACGTGCCCACATGTCTGCAGAACTACTGGATTCCTCCCCCTCCCCCAAGTTGCATGTTTATGACAGAGTTGAAACTGCAGATAAATAATTTTATAAGACCATTATTTGCACAAGACACAATAGCAGCTCTAAAGTAACTGAAAGAAGACATCCTACCTCATCCTCAACTAGAGGTGGTGCCACCTCCTTGCCATTTTCTGTATTGCCAGAGATGATGTGGTTGTCATCAGGCTGCTGCATACATTGGCAAATGGAATCTTTTTTCCTAGTGTAAACCCATGCATTTGAGGCACGAGTCTTTACAGAAGTCTCCTCCCTCAAAAGTTTCTCCAGCACGTCAGCATCAATCTGTAACTTAAGTGTTTCACATTCTGAATGACTAGGTCCAACTACACCTGTTGAATGTCTCTCATTCAGTACTGTATCGTCCTTTAAAGCTTCTAGTAACAATTTCCCTTGTTGATTTGTGCAGAATGGGGTACGAGGAAGTTCTCTCCCTGTGGGAATAATATTGTCTTTAAGAGTTGTTATACTCCATTCTCCTAATTTGGGGATTTTTTTTGAAGAGTAATATTCTTCTCCCACGAAATCAGATGATTGAGATGGCAACAGTTGTAGGATCCCTGGAGCAGGAGTTCTTGGAGTTTGCAGACCAAAACACCGAATGTTCTGAGGAGCTGGACAAAAGCTTTCACATTTGACTTCATTATTTTTATTGCCATTCCCTCTCTCAGTCATTTTAAGATTACTAATTTCACTGAGAATATTTTCAACTTCATCTTTATTCAGGGCAGTTTTAAAGAAACTTCCATCTAATTTCCTTGTCTCCATGTCTTCTCCCAGTCGTAAAAAGCGTCACACGTGGTCAAAGGAAAACGTGAAGAAAAAAAATCAACTTTCTTTAACCCCCATAACACGAAAGATTAACAACAAAGTACTGAAAAGTCTTCTTTACAATATCCCAAGAAAGAAAAAAAGTAACTTTTTAAAGTATAATTATTTTCATATAATTTGAGACAAAGCTCCATCTGAAGTACAGTTCTACTCAGTAAAGATACTGTAAAAATGCCACCTACTTATTCAACAGATCTGCTCTACTTGTGTATTCAGAATCAAATCTATTTACTTAACTGACTAAAGCGTATTGTGTTGTTAGCCCTGCAAAGCCAGTACAATAGTGGAAACGCTGGATTGTCTTCTGGCTCACTGATCAACAGATTTATCGCCTTGATCATTGATACTAAACTTAAAATTGCCAAAATTCTGATTGAAAAACATTTTGGCTCTGAGATAATCGGAAAGAACCCATCTTTGCTTTTAAATCCCCAATATAAATTTGCAAGACTTGTAGTTAGAAAAATCAAGGTGTTGCTTATAAAATGAGCATTTTATCTTGAGTCACTGAGAGTCATTAAACATGGAACCTACCTCATGATGCCATTTTTACAGTCAATTTTCAAAGTAGAATTGCACTTGGAAGATCCTGAGAAAATCTGAGCTGCAGACTTCCTGAATTGTCTGCCAGAGCAAGTAACATCGCTAAGAATTACAACAGGCAACTGCCATGACCAATGCAACATATTACTTCAGACATGTCAAAGGCTGTAATCAACACTTAGGACTCTGCAGGACAAGTTTGAATTCTGAGCTCCAGAGCGCATCTTTGAGGGTTAAAATAAAAAACAAACATTTTGTGTCCTGTCCCCCCCGATGGTTCTGTAAAATTTCTGCCTCCTCCAAAATGAAAGGGAAGTTAAAAAAAAAAAATGAAACCCACATATCTTTGGGCTTAAACTGTGAATGAGAGTTTCAGGCCAAAGGGAAAAGATGTAGAAACAGCTGGGAGGCAGAGAAATAGGAGACGACAAGGGGTACAGGTTCCAGTGTAAGTTTCTTACTGTATGGCCATTAACTAAAAAAATAAAACAAATAATAAACTCACTAGTGGAGACACCACAAGTCTGCAGGCCTTGTCTGTTTAGGACTAGTCCTGATGCAGCCATCACTGTAGCTGCTCCAGCACTGATCCTGAAACAATAGACAAGGGCAAGCCAGGGTTTGCACCAGCTGAGTTTGAAATAGGGTTAAATTGTATATTAGTTTGGTGCAAACTCCAGCTCATCCCTGGTCTTCTTTATAGGAAAGAAACTGTACTGGTTTAAGAAAATTAATTTTAAATCAGTCCTGTTAAACCACTGCAAGCCCCCAGCAAAGGTGAACCTCAACCAGTTTAGCACTGGCTTAGGTCCGCTTTGAACTGATTTAGCTAAACCTGGGGCTTGTCTACACACAGAGCTGCACCGATTTAGCTAAAGGTGAGATTAAAGGAGGCAGCACAGCCTGGTGGCTAGAACACAGGACTGGGCCTCAGGAGACCTGGGGTCTGCTCCTGGCTCTGCTGGGCCTTGTCCCTTCCTCTCCCTAGTTCCCTCTACCCTTGCAGTGGCATGTAGCGCACCGCCTTGCGCGGGTATAAAGAGCGATGAGGACAGCAAGTCCGCTACGGGGCTCGCTACACACCCGAGCAGCGCCGCCCCTCTACTCTGCTGGTTGCAGCAGCAGCAGCAGCGGGGTGTCCCCCCGCCCCCAGGGCCTCCCCCTGCCGCGTGGGGCTCCCCGCGCAGCGCCCGCCAGGCCACGGCAGCCCAGGCACCTCGTGCCTCAGGTTCTGTAACCGGGGGGAATCGGGTCCCAACCTCCCGGCACTGCCAGGCCCGAGGTCCCACAGGGGCCGCCCCGCTTGCACCAGCGCCGCTCTTGCAGCCCACCCCCGAGCACCCGCTGACCCGACAGAGCCAGTTCCACCCCAGCGCGAGTCTACACGGAGGCGCCTAATCCGAATTCAGGTAACTCGGGGGAAACGGCTGCGTCACGAGACCCGGGCAGCTTCGCGGCGGCCCAGCTACAGAGCCGGACCCGCGGCCCGGACGGGGACACCCCCCGGCGTGGCTGGCCACCGCCCCCCCTTACCCACTGCAGACGGCCCGAGCCTTGTAACCGCTCCTTCCTCCGCGGCGCCGCAGCCCCGGCCGCTCTTTCGAACCGCCGCTCCTCGGGTTCTCATTGGGCGGAACGACCAGCGCCAGCCGATTGGCCTGCTGCTCCCAGCCCCTTGACTGGCTACCTCTCCAGCCAATCAGAGGCGAGCAGCCATCGGAACCCACCGGGCTTGCTTGTTTGGGGGCACGCGCGGCCCGATCCCAACGCTGTGAGCGCTGCTGGCTGGGCCCGCGCGCCCGGCTCAGAAACGGCAGGGAGGGGAAAGCTACTGGGGCCCTTGTGCAAACAGGGCTCCTTGTAACCCCCCCTCCCCGGTACCTGGGTTACACAAACCATCTTCTAGTCATTGCAGTCCAGCTCCTTGAGGAAGGGATGAGAGAATTCCCTGTCCTTTATGTTCTGTGACAGTCACTGTAACTGGAGCATCATTAACACTCACATACTGATAAACTGTAAGGGATGAAATGGAGTCAATTCGGATCTAATTCACAACAGCGTAAATCTGAAGCAAGTGAACTGAATTACACCAATGTAAATGAGAGCCAAATCAGGCCCAGGTTAATAATCTATAGTGTCAATACAATCTCTTCATTCCAATAAAAGATACACGATGCTAACAAAATGCACAAACTATTTCAGTTCCACCTCATACAAGTGCCATACTTTATCAGCTCTGATGGATCAGTCCCACTCCATTTTCAAATCATAACCTCTGAAAAAACAGTAGTGACACCCTTTCTAGCACTGACTGCACAACGTTGACGTGCTAATAAGGGCTAAACAGAGGGCACCTAAGTGTATGTCTACACTGCAATAAAACTTTATTTCATTTTTTGTGTCATGTACTTATCCTTCAGAGGAATACAAAATTAGCTGAGTCAAAAAATCACTGCAGGATTTGCTCTGCAGGATCATTAGCAGATTTTTAGAGCTAAAATCTTTCCAAACACTCCTTAAAGAATTCAGATACTAAAGTGAGGAGTACAATATAAATGACAAGATGACCAAACAAAAAGAAAGCACACATGACTTTCCTCAAATGTGCAGGAGGATGGCAAAGGATCCGGATGATGGGGAAAATGTAGGAAATACAAATCTAGTTTTATTGAGACACCATGTGACAAGTAGTACTCAGACTTTCCATTTGTACTTCCCCATGAAAGCGGGCACTTGCAGGAGCACAGTGCCTTCTAGGGCCAATTTGAGGTATTGTTTCAGTCCTACATTCACCACCTATGTCCTATAAGTCGTTACCAGAAGTGAAGACTACAAGTAGGTCTGCCATGATAGTCTTATGTTCCCAACCTACCCTATTCTCCTGTTCCTCTGAGAGAGACTAGCTAGAACTGCTAGGAGCCAGCCTAATCTGCCACTGAAAGAAGAGGGGAGATACAGCTCATCTCTCCATGAAATTCCTGCCTCAGGCCCTAAACACTCACGTATGCAGAATGGGCTTCTTCATCAACCACAGATGACTACTTCAAGACCACTTTCTTCCCCTCAGTGACAGTGTCCCTTTTCACACTGGGGTTTTTAACAGGCAAACCTGGAACAAACCTAAGCAAAATTGGCTTAGGGGAGTTCCCCTCATAAGCCTCAAAATGCCTGTACAGCCAGTTACTCCTCTGAATAGCCCTCCCTATCTACACAAACAAACAAAAACTTAAAAACCATAATTGGGTGAAAATTTGCCATTTTGTTATACACAGTATTTCAACCATCAAACCTCTGAATAAAAATCTAACAATCAAATTTTCAGCATCAGTTAGACTTTTACGGCTTTCAGACTGAAAACAATTAAAAGCTACTGTGAAAAATCAGAGTCTTGCATTGAAACCATCTGTCAAACTGAACTATCCAAAGACACTTGTTCTATTGATGACTCCTCCATGTAAGAAGAAACTGCTTTGTTAACTCTACTATTATAATCGGTGCATCAAGTGTTTGGAATTAGATTAAAAATTCATGGCAGTTCTCAAGTAACAGCAATGTGAATCCCTGGTACTATCCTCGCGCTAGTGACTGTGTATTGTGAAAGCATCATAGGGAGAATGGCATGTCGACAAGAAACAGAGTCAAGAAGGAAAGGAACTATCAATATCTAACATTATAATTACCCAGATTGTTATGATGACTAACATTTGTAGAATATCTTTCATACCCAACGCCCTTTACAGACTGAACCACTTTACTCACCAAAGGCAGCCACCTCTGAGGCAAAATGAGACCATTATTTCCCAACACACAGTAACATTACACAACATCTTAGGACAGTGAGTGAGGACAAATACCATATCCAACTGAATTTGAATTTGGCCAGGACAGTGCAGGACACTGCAGTCAACTAGTCTTGGAAAATGTGCCATGAGATTGTTAATGACTGTGGAGGTCAAGAATTGGTCCCAATAGCACTGTGTCTCTAACACTATGCCAAGGTAGGGATTTAATATTGACTCAAAAGGAAACATGCCACTGATGCCCCAATTGCAAGTAATGGAACTTGTTTGAAAATCCTGTTTAAAAATAGAGTGGTTCAAACAGTTCCTGCTAGGCTGGCAACACGGTGGTTTTACTTTGATTTTTCAGAGGCAAGAAATGTGTTTTACACTGCAATGCGTCATTACAATTTATGGCACTATATGTATTATTAATAATAATCTCCATGCTACAGAGCTATTTGTATAAAATAGCTACAGTGTATAATTAGTTATTTCAGTTACTACAGATCATAGACCTATCACAATCATCCAAGAGTCCATCCTTCTTTTATTTTTGGCCCAGATGATTTAAGCAAATGTGTCTTTTTGCAACAGAGAAAAACTAACCAAGACAGACAGATGTTGGACGTATCTGCATTAGCAATGAAACTAAAAAGCCTGAAAGGGACTTGGCAAATACTATAACCCAAGTGCTATTGAAATGTCCTGTAATTCATGCTTCAGTTAATATATATTTCCTATTAATGAAATTCAATCCTGATGGGAGCTGGCAACAAAATATAAGTAGTGCATGAGTTTTTGACATTAAAATATAAATCCCCTTGTATGCTGCACTCTAATTTAGAAGCTAGATTTCAATTCAAAATAAGATTTTTATAATAGTAGGATTTTTTTTTCTGGATGTAGTGGTAAAGGTGAACTACATCGCTTTAAAAGGTAAACACGTCAGAATCCAAATTAGTAATGGACTTCAAAATTACAAGTACATTCATTAAAACATATACACAGATACATAAACAAAATACAGAAAAACCCTATTTACTTCAACCACATTAGCCCAAAATTCCCTGTTATAGGAACCTAGATTATGTCACTTGATGTGAATCATTTACCAGTAACTGCCTCAATTACTCATCCCTCCAATTATTTTATTATCCCCATAACGTTCAGATGAAATGAGATTTCATTTACAATAATTTTCTCCATTATTTACCTGCTCTGTAAACAGTTGATGACAAGGAAACCAGATGCCCTGCACTGCTTTAAGCATCTATGATGTCATCAACTCTGGCAAGACAAATTTAGAAGCTTGCATTCAGCTTTTGGCAGGTGTCCCTCCTTTTTCTGTGTGTAATAAAAATATATAGATCCATATGCTTCCAAGTGCTGGTTATAGTTTAACATTACAAGATCGGGTTTTAAGCAGTCCTGGCGATGTCTGTGCAGCACTTTCCTTTGCAAGCAAGAATTATGGGTGGAATTCTTTTGGAGCATTATGCCATTTATTGGGTGGTGCCAGCATCTTTAAGGAAACGATTCAAAACATGATCAGTTTTCCCAGTAAACAAGTTGACTACAGGCCTCCATGAATGTGAGGTGACATTGTGCAGAAAAGGATATAATATCTGTACAGACAATCGTAATACCCCGTGTGTGGTGGACAAGGAAGCCAGATCCATATATGGAAGGGTGGTCCTTGGGAGGTAAATTGGGAAAGGCACAAACAAAGAACTGCAAATGCATCCTTGGCTGTTGTACAGATTACCCGGAGCCCTAGCAATAGAAGTATTACTCAGACCTACCCAAGCTGCTCAAATGCACTACAAACAATCCCAAGAATGGAGGAATTATGGATGAGGAAGGTATTTTGGAAAAAGAAAAGGTCTGTGTGGGGGGACTGGATAGGCAGAATAGGTATGGGAGTTGCAATACTAAATGCAGGCGATATAGAAAATCTGCAAAGGAAATTAGGTTATGCCACGAATATAGGAGACAATCTATGGGAGGTGGGCCAAAGGCAGGTACAATTCCTAAAAACCAGGACAGTCCTCACGGAACATTTAAAAATTGCTCTCCTTAATCTAATCTGCAATCCTAATTGGGGAAAAGGCTGTGCTTAATGAGACATGGGCCAGACAATGTGCTATGGTTGAATTAAATTTGTTAAGCGATGTTCAAGGTATAATTAGGAGCTTATTACATGGACACTGGCCAGTAGAATGGAATTCTTTCTATTCTGTAAAAGTGAACGTTAGTTCCAGAATAGATCCCAGGTGGTGGAACGTTGCAATTTTAAATTGTGAATGGACCCAATGTGCTGGCCTTCAGTCCCTTGAATGGAACTTTCATAAATACCTATTGTGACGGTGCTGCCCGTGGGAGCCAGCTGAGGTCACTCAATCAGGGTGAACTGCAAACAAAACGGGGCAGACAAACCCCAAATGTTGGTGGTTATTCCAATACTTAGATTTACCAAGCCAGCACAAAACAGCTTCTATAGTACCTCACTGGTTACTCAGAAGTCCAAACAACGCAGTTCCCCTAAAGTGCCCAGCCTCAGGCCTCCGTCCAGACACACCAGTCAGATATGATGATGATTACTGAAAATCTTATCTCATCATATAAAAGAAAAGGTTCTTCCAATCCCAAAGGATCAGCCACATACCCAGGTTCAATTATAACTTAGATCTTACCCAAAATACACACTATAGTCAATTCTTATTAACTAAACTAAAATTTATTAAAAAAGAAAAGAGAGAGAGTGTTGGTTAAAAGATCAATATACATACAGACTTGAATTCAATTCTTGAGGTTCAGATACATATGAGAGATGAGTTTGTAGTTGCCAAAAGTCCTTTTAGATATAGTCCATAGGTTATAGTCCAATGTCCATATTCAGGGTGACTCCAGTCAATGACTGGGGATCTCAATCTTTGTGGCTTAAGGTTTCCCCCTCTTGAAACCCAAAGCAGATCTGAGATGAAGTAGGATCCTGTCCCAGGGTTCTTATACATTTTCAGCAGCCTTTCGGCCTGAGAAAGCAATAGGCTTAACTCTCCTTCCAAACATCCTGGCAATTAGCACAGGGTAATTTATCCATTAAACAGTTCAGATACAGGTTACCACAACCTTCAAAGAGACATATAGACAATAATACTATTTCACTCAAGTATCATCATAAATGTTAATATTCCTTTTTTGATCTTTGAATTAAAGTTATAGCAATAGACAAGACTTGTTTGCTTACATCACAAGACCTGAGCAAACATCTACCCTTGAGATCTCTAACAATGCAGACTTGCATTTCAAAGCTCTATTCATTTACATATCTTCCTAACCAGTCCTTAAGGTTCACCCATGGGTCAGGTCAGTCTGAGTTAATTAACTCTTTCTGGCCCTATCACCTTCCAATGAAATATTATATTACACTCATAACGTCACACCTATCCAATCATTAATATTGGCATTTTACATAATGAGTTGCTCATGTACCCTATGAAAGGTAATAAATGGGCAGTACTGTAAAGGACGAGGCAGGAAGGCTTGGTAATGCAGATTTCTCTGGATGTGTAGAGGATATTCAGGAGGGGTGGGTTTATCAGCCAGGGTAATTGCAATTGGTAAAAGGTGGGTGTGGGAACACGAGTAAGCTTTCCCTACACAAGCGGCGTCCCAAGTTTGGGAAACATTGATCTAAACAATACTAATAAGGTGTCAAGTGTCACCTTGGTAGGGCACAGAAATGGTGTCAAGGTCTCAGAAGGCACACGATGCAGCAACGTGTCATTAATCTTTTTATTACTGACCTTGGCACAAAAAGTGGGAATGTGCTAATAAAGTTTGCGTATGACTCAAAGCTGGGAGGTATTGCAAATACAGAGAAGGACCGGGATATCATACAGGAAGATCTGGATGACCTTGTAAACTGGAGTAATAGTAATAGGATGAAATTTAATAGTGAAAAGTGCAAGATCATGCATTTAGGGATTAATAACAAGAATTACTGTTATAATCTGGGGAAGCATCAGTTGGAAGTAACAGAGGAGGAGAAGGACCTCGGAGTATTGGTTGATCACGGGATGACTATGAGCTGCCAATGTGATATGGACGTGAAAAAAGCTAATGCAGTCTTGGGATGCATCAGGCGAGGTATTTCCAGTAGAGATAAGGAGGTGTTAGTATCGTTATACAAGGCACTGTGAGACCTCATCTGGAATACTGTGTGCAGTTCTGGTCTCCCATGTTTAAGAAGGATGAATTCAAACTGGAACAGATTCAGAGAAGGGCTACTAGGATGATCCGAGGAATGGAAAACCTGTCTTATGAAAGGAGACTCAAAGAGCTTGGTTTGTTTAGCCTAACCAAAAGAAGGCTGAGGGGAGATATGATTGCTCTCTACAAATATATCAGAGGAATAAATACCAGGGAGGGAGAGGAATTATTTAAGCTCAGTACCAATGTGGACACAAGAACAAATGGATATAAACTGGCCATCAGGAAGTTTAGACTTGAAATTAGACGAAGGTTTCTAACCATCAGAGGAGTGAAGTTCTGGAACAGCCTTCCAAGGGGAGTAGTGGGGGCAAAAGACATATCTTGCTTCAAGACTAAGTTTGATAAGTCTATGGATAGCCTAATTTTGGCAATTAATTGGTCTTTGACTATTAGCAGTAAAAATGCCCTATGGCTTGTGTTGGGATGTTAGATGGGGTGGGATCTGAGTTACTACAGAGAATTCTTTCCTGGGTGTCTGGCAGGCGAGTCTTGCCCACATGCTCAGGGTTTAGCTGATCGCCATATTTGGGGTCGGGAAGGAATTTTCCTCCAGGGCAGATTGGCAGAGGCCCTGGGGGGTTTTCGCCTTCCTCTGCAGCGTGGGGCACGGATCACTTGCTGGAAAATTCTCTGCACCTTGAAGTCTTTAAACCATGATTCGAGGACTTCAATGGCTCAGACACAGGTTTGATTCAGGAGTGGGTGGGTGAGATTCTGAAGCCTGCGTTGTGCAGGAGGTCAGACTAGATCAGTGGTCACCAACTTTTTCGTCTGGCAGGTGCCAGACGATGAGCCACCGCGGACCGTGGCTGGTGGACGAGCATCCACTGAAATGCCGCCGAGAAGTGGCAACTTCAATGGCATGGCACCCGCGGGCACCGCGTTGGGGACCACTGGACTAGATGATCATAATGGTCCCTTCTGACCTTAAAGTCTATGATTCTATGATTCTGTGATTAAAGAGTATAAAATTGGGAAATGAAAACTGGCAAATTGTGCCCCACATTATCGCTCAAAATATAACCTGGTCGGGGGAGATTTGTTTCATAATATAAAATTAGAGATTCCTCTATCAATGCATTGGAGAGTGTTGCTGAAGTCTGCAGAGGTTGTATGGGGCACTGCTCAAGAAACAAGCAAGAAGTCACATATCCTCAGGTTAAGTATGGGTGAGGATGTGAACACTATCATAAAATTAGGAAAAGACATTAGAACAGCAGGAGCCACAAACTGGTGGAATGACTTAATGCATTCTAACATGGAAACTGGAATACAACACCTGATCCTGCAGCCAGTGATAATCATGTGTCTTATGCAAGGCTTAATTATAATCTGTGTGTTTTGCTTGATAGGGTGGTTGTGTGTATATCAACACAAAATGTTCAGCAAGACATTTTGTGTTCCGGGCCTAACATCTCCAGGCCCGTGTATGACACATTAATTGGCAACAATCTCTCATGCCGTGCAAGGGATGTGCAGGCATTCTTGAGATATGTAGGGCATGGATTTGGGTTGTGTATAAAGAGGCCACCAATAGCAGCCTAGCCCTGCTGGTTGACATCTTATGGCCCAAGTCATGTTTTCCCCAGATGGCTGGTAGGGGGCCCACCACATAAAAGTTAATTGAGTGCAGAAACCATATCTAGTATTACTCATGTAGGCATGCCGCGACCACTAACACTGAACAATGTAAAGACAGAGCTAGGAATAATCATTGAACTGATGGTCATCTGGATCAAAGGACTCTCCCCATGGACTTATTCAGTCATGACAGAGGAGCAAGACAATTGGTGGCGCTACTATAATAATGCACATTCTGTATGGAAGTATTGGACAAGAATGGTAGTACACAGATGGCATCTTGTATCACAAAGCCCACAGATTTTGCAGGAATATTAATATGCACCAAGCAGAGGGTGTTTTTCTGGAGACATCCTGAACCGGAAGAAACGGACAAGTACATAATAGAGGGCGGAAACATGGGTTCATATAAAACAAGAAAAGGAGGGGATATGTAGGATGTAATATGTAGAATGTATATTTTAAGTGTTGGGACATGTGAAAAGACGCCAGCTTGTCTGGCAAGGAAAGCGAACAGCCAGGTAAAAAACTGAGCCAGCAACCTGATCAGGTAAACAACTGGGTCAGCAAACTAATCTTAGTGCTAGGCCGAAAAAGCGTTTATGCAATATATAATGAATAACTTTGCAACATTGTATTTAAGGCGAGCACCTGAATGAATGTGGAGAAACGCTTGCATTTAACCCTATATTGTGCCATTTCGGTGGACTGATCACTCACTGAAGCAGCAAATAAATGACATACTTCTTCAGCTCAAAAGTCTGTCTGTGAAACTGTGCATTCTGTGTGGCAGGAAAGAACCAGGTCTGCACTATAAACTTACGCTGGTATAACTATGTCACTCAGGAGTGTGAAAAATCCACACCCCTGAGCGATGCAGTTATATTGACCTAACCCGTGGTGTAGACAGCACTATGTTAACGTAGCTACTGCCTCTGATGGAGGTGGATTAACTACGCTGAGGCCTGGTCTACACTACGAGGTTAGGTTGAATTTAGCCGCGTTAGGTCGATTTTATAATGAATGTGTCTACACAACCAACCTGTTCTGCTGACCTAAAGGGCCCTTAAAATCGACTGCTGTACTCCTCCCTGACAAAGGGACTAGCGCTAAAAATCGACCTTCCTGGGTTGGATTTGGGGTAGTGTAGACGCAGCACTGTGCAATTCGATTGTATTGGCCTCTGGGAGCTATCCCAGAACGCTCCAATGTGACCGCTCTGGACAGCACTTTCAACTCCGATGCACTAGCCAGGTGCACAGGAAAAGCCCCAGAGAACTTTTGAATTTCATTTCCTGTTTGGTCAGCATGGCGAGCTCAGCAGCACAGGTGACCATGCAGTCCCCCCAGAATTGCTAATGAGCTCCAGCATGGAGTGACCGGGAGACCCTGGATCTGATTGCTATATGCGGAGAAGAATCTGTGCTGGCAGAACTCTGATCCAGGAGAAGAAATACTGATATATATGCCAAAGTCTCACAGGGCATGGTGGAGAGACACTACACCAGGGATGCACAGCAGTGCCGCGTGAAACTTAAGGAGCTCAGGCAAGCCTACCAAAAGACAAAGGAGGCAAACAGCTGCTCTGGGTCAGAGCCCCAAACATGCCGCTTCTATGATCAGCTGCATGCCATTCTAGGGGGGGACCCTACCACTATCCCACCATTGTCCATGGACATCTGGAAGGGGGGAGCCTCACTCAACACGGATGAGGATTTTGTGGATGAGGAAGAGGAGAAGGAGGAGGAGAATGCACAGCAGGCAAGCGGAGAATCCGTTCTCCCCGGCAGCCAGGACCTTTTCCTCACCCTGGAGCCAATACCCTCCCAGGTCGAATTGTTCCCGGACCCTGATGGCGGGGAAGGCACCTCTGGTGAGTGCACATTTGTAACGATGCTTCAGGGGTTTAAAGCAATTGAGTTTAATGTTTGATTTGCCCTGAACAATTGGGATGCATTCGCAGCCAGTACAGCTACTGGAGAAGTCTGTTAACGTGTCTGGGGATGGAGCGGGAATCCTCCAGGGACATCTCCATGAAGCTCTCCCGGAGGTACTCTGACAGCCTTTGCAGAAGGTTTCTGGGGAGGGCTGCCTTATTTCATCCTCCATGGTATGACACTTTACCACGCCAAGCCAGTAGCAAGTGGTCTGGAATCACTGCAGCACAAACCATGGCAGCAAATGGTCCTGGGTTTTGGTCGCATTCATGCAACATTCGATCTTTATCTTTCTGTGTCAGCCTCAGGAGAGTGATATCATTCATGGTCACCTGGTTGAAATAGGGGAAGTTTTGTAAGGGAACAGTAATCCCCTCTGTTTGGTGATCCCCGACACATTAGACCCCGGGCATGCTGGGCTGTTTGCGCTTGGCTAAAAGGGATCATCCCAGAGAATAGCCACGCTGTGGGGGAGGGGTGTGCTGCACATCCACCCCAAAACCCCAGCCCCTCCTTTTAAACGGCAACCGCAGCCCCTCCTTTTAAACGGCAAACACAACCGGCATTGGTTGCTATGGGAAAGGAGGGCACTGCAGTTTGAAACCATTCCCACATGTTATGAATGCGGAGAAGCCAACCCCACGTACCCTTTGGCTTACCATGGCTGTCTGCAAACCAAATTCTGTTGCCCAGCCGTGTGTGATGTGTCACCATACTGGCAAGCGCTCAATATAAAAGGCAACATGCGACCTTGTACCTAAAACACATGTGCTGTCTGCTGTGAATTGCTTGATTCACTGTGAAAGAGTCTCCCTTTTGTTCTCAGAAATGTATCTTCTGTAAAGTGAACTCTCCCTTTTTTCCCTCCTGCAGCTGCAAATGTTTCTATGCTCCCTGTATCATCTCCGTCCCTGAGGTTATTGCAGATTACAAGGCAAAAAAAAACGCACTCACGATGACATGTTTTCCAAGCTCATGCAGTCCTCCCACACTGATAGGGCACAGCTGAATGCATGGAGGCATTCAGTGGCTGAGGCCAGGAAAGGATACAGTGAGCGTGACCAGAACATGCAAGAGGAGATGCTGAGGCTAATGGGGGAGGAAACGGACATGATCAGGCGTCTGGTGGAGTTGCAGGAAAGGCAACAAGAGCACAGACCGCCGCTGCATCCATTGTATAACCGCCTTCCCTCCTCGCCAAGTTCCATATCCTCCTCACCCAGACGCCCAAGAACGCGGGGGGTGGCGGGGAAGGCTCCAGTCACCCAGCCACTCCACTCCAGAGGACGGCCCAAGCAACAGAATGCTGTCATTCAAACAGCTTTGATTTGTAGTGTGGCTGCAATAAGCAATGTGGCCTTGTCCTTCCCTCCTCCCCCATCCCACCCCGTTATCAAACCCTTTGTACACCTGGGCTTCCTTTTACTAGTCAGCATTGCCAATGATCACAAGTTTTTTTTTAATAAATAAAGAATGAATGGATTCAGAACAATAGGGACTTTATTTCCTGTGCCAACTGCAGTCGAAAGGGGGGGGAGGGGGATTGGCTTACAAGGAAGTACATTCACCAAAGGGGGCAGCTTTGCATCAGGGACAAACACATACAACTGTCACACCGTAGCCTGGTCAGTCATGAAACTGTTTTTCAAAGCCTCTCTGATGCGCAGCACGCCTCGGTGTGCTCTTCTAATTGCCCTGGTGTCTGGCTGTTCAAAATTGGCCACTGGGCGATCTTCCTCAACCTCCCACCCTGCCATAACCATCTCCCCCTTACTCTCACAGATATTATGGAGTACACAGCAAGCAGCAATAACAATGGCAATATTGTTTTTGCTGAGGTCTAACCTACTCAGCAAACTGCGCCAGTGCCCTTTTAAACGCTCAAAGGCACATTCTACCACCATTCTGCATTTGCTCAGCCTATAGTTGAACTGCTCCTTAGTGCTGTCCAGGCTGCCTGTGTACGGCTTCATGAGCCATGGCAGCAAGGGGTAGGTTGGGTCCCCAAGGATAACTATTGGCATTTCAACATCCCCAATGGTAATTTTCCGGTCTGAGAAGTAAGTCCCTTCTTGCAGCTTTCCGAACAGCCCGGAGTTCCGAAAGATGCAAGCATCATACACCTTTCCCGACCATCCCACATTGATGTTGGTGAAACGGCCCTTGTGATCCACCAGTGCTTGCAACACCATTGAGAAGTATCCTTGCGGTTTATGTACTCGCTGGCTTGGTGCTCCGGTGCCAAGATAGAGATATGGGTTCCGTCTATCGCCCCACCACAGCGAAGGAACCCCATTGCAGCAAAGCCATCCTCTATGCCCTGCACATTTCCCAGAGTCACTACCCTTCTTAGCAGAAGGTTAGTGATTGCTCTGGCTACTTGGATCACAGCAGCCCCCACGGTAGATTTGCCTACTCCGAATTGATTCCCGACTGACCGGTAGCAGTCAGGCATTGCAAGCTTCCACAGGGCTATCGCCACTCACTTCTCAACTGTCATGGCAGGTCTCATCTTGGTATTCCTGCGCTTCAGGACGAGGGAAACCAACTCACAAAGTTCCATGAAAGTGCCCTTACGCATGCGAAAGTTTCGCAGCCACTGGGAATCATCCCATAGCTGCAACACTATGTGGTCCCACCAGTCTGTGCTTGTTTGCTGGGCCCAGAATCGGCGTTCCACTGTATCAACCTGCCCCACTGCCACCATGATGTCCCAATTGCCACAGCCCGTGCTTTCAGGAACGTCTGTGTCCATGTCCTCCTCACAATCTTCCTCATGCTGGCGGCTCCTAGCCAAGTTCTGCACATACTGCAGGATAATGCACAAGGTGCTTGCAATGCTCACAAAAGCAGTGTACAGCTGAGCAGGCTCCATGCTTGCTGTGCTATGGGGTCTGCATGGGTAACCCAGGAAAAAAGGTGTGAAATGATTGTTTGCTGTTGCTTTCAAGGAGGGAGGAAGGAGGGGAGACTGACGACATGTACCCAAAACCACCTGCAACAATATTTTTACCCCATCAGGCATTGGGAGCTTAATCCAGAATTCCAATGGGCAGCAGGGACTGTGGGATAGCTACCCACAGTGCACCACTCCGTGAGTCGATGCTCGCCACAGTATTGAGGACGCACTCCGCCGACCTACTGCGCTTAGTGGGGACATGCACGATCGACTGTATAAAATCAGTTGCTAAAGATCGACTTCTATCAAATCGACCTAATTTCATAATGTAGACATGCCCTGAGAGGAGACCGCTCTCCTGTCAGCATAGAAGCATCTTCTCTGACACGCTGCAGTGGCTCATCTGCATTGGTAAAGCTGCGCCGCTACAGCGTTTTAAGCATAGACCCATCCGTAAGCTCCTAAGTGCCTAAAGCACTTTTGAAAATGCAACTTAGGCCTGGGCTACACGGGGTGGGGGGGGAAGGGATCGACCTAAGATACGCAACTTCAGCTACGAGAATATTGTAGCTGAAGTCGATGTATCTTAGGTCGATTTACCTCGCATCCTCACGGCGCGGGGATGACTGCTGCCGCTCCCCCGTCGACTCCGCTTCCGCCTCTCGCGACGGTGGAGTTCAGGAGTCGACAGCAGAGTGATCGGGGATCGATTTATCGTGTCTACACTAGACGCGATAAATCGATCCCCGATAGAGCGATCACTACCTGCCAATCCGGCGGGTAGTGTAGACATACCCTCAGATGCTCTCAAAAATTGTACCCTAAATCTCTCTTTGCCTCAACTTCCCCATTTGTACAATAAGGCTAATGGTGTGCTGGGAGGATTAGTTAGTTAATGTATGTAAAGGGCTCTGAAGATCAATGTTAGGTTCTTTTTTTTTCATTTTGGGGAGTTTATAAATCAGCATAAAATAGTGAGCACAGAAACTCATGTTAAGTAAAGGAGTATTAGTTTTAATTTCATATGCACTTTCACAATGAACCCCCCCCCCCCCCTCATAATCATCCATGTACTCCACGGCAAACTTGATCTAAATTCTGCAGCAAAGTTCCCCAGATTCTGCAACAGACTGAAAATTCTATTTACATTTTTAAAAACTGAGGTTTATAAGTGAACTAACCATGAAAATGATACAATTAAGCAGTCTCAGTATTTATTTGTAGATTAAATTAAATTAAGTTTATCCTGCCCCGTATTTTCAAGTTGACTGATTTTCTATTGACAATGCCATAGAAGTTGTCTGGTAAGAAGCTGGAGGTCTTGGCGACGGTGTAGGAGAGACAGCTGGAGCTTTTGGCATGGGATAGAGTAGGAGACAATTTGGGATTGTGGCCTAAGCATGTTAGCTAGATGTTTCTGCTGAAGTGATGAGCAGTGAAATAGTTAATGCCTACATTTAAATAGTCATGTTTACGTTTTAGTCCTATCTCTTCTTTTCTTCAGAGTCTAAGCTTTAGCTTTTCTGTCACAAGGATAACCTTTAAAATGTAAATCACTGCACTGCTATCCTCTTACTCCAGCCTTGCAGAAAACGGTCTTCAGCTAAACAGCAGCAAAGAAGGTTTAAATGCATTCAATGAGGATTGAACTCTACCCAACCCCATTCACTTAAGTGAGAGACTCTCCCACCCCTAATATCCAGGGTATGCTCCCAGGGGGACAAATTTCAAGGTCCTTACTCAGGCACTGATGTAGCAAAGCTCTTAGGAGCAGATTTTTAAAGGCACCTAACTCCTTTAAATACCTTTAAAATTTGACCCTTAAGCTTGCATGTAACTTCAAGCACATGCATAGTCCCACTGATTTCAGTGAGAATATCCGGTGCCTAAGTGCTTTGTTGGATCAGGGCATCAATTGTTACTCATGGAAAGCTCCCAGTGAAGTCAATAGGAGTTCTGCCTGAGTAAGGACTTAGTAAAAACTGAGTAAGGACCTTGGGGTTTGGCCCAGTAATTGTGCTCAATACCATCTCTGGAGTTTGTCTAAAATGACTAAGATTTCTCTTACTGATGCTCATCTCAGACCTTGATAGGTAGTCACTAAGGAAAAATTTACTTCTATGTAATTCATATGCTAATAAGACCATAAACCAAGCCAAGCTGATCAGATTGTATATGTTTCGGGTAATGAAAAAACATCACCCTGCTCGTAACACTTTTGTGTTTACCAAATCCATACCATGACTGAAATGTCTCCACCGCTAGGAGGACAGTGTGAAAGGTCCATGCTCCCCACATCCCTTGCTCAAAGGTGCACCTTTATGTTTGTTCAGAAAGCTATGTCATTTGGGTTATCTCTGAAAGTACGTTTTCTTTTTTCGGAGTTTTAAGTGAATCGCAGTTATGATAAAACCTGCCAGCACTATCACCGCGCCAGAAACCGTGTAGGCAATTCCCAGGAAGAGGTTACTCCCTCCACTCCATGTGATGGTTGAGAGAACCACCTGCTTTTTCCCTTTGAATTTGGTAACAGGGAAATCTGATTAGGCGACGTTAAAGTTTCATTAACAATCAGGATGAAATGTACAGTGAGGCGTGTGCAAAAAATACTCTTCAAAGGACACAAGGCGGTGATTTTTGCATTTGTTGTAAAAGTCTTTTATGGTGCTTTTAACTATTCTGTGTCCCCTTGCCTGTTGTTACCAGTGGCTCCACAACCCCCAAAATGGCTGGGTGAGGGTAAGAAACTCACATACATCATGTGCATCTATAGTCTTAGCAAAATTATTGACATACATTGGATTCTTTAATAATATGATGTCAGATTCATCCTCATATAGCTATGTACTGCACTGAAGCTGCATCAGAAGATTTAAAGGCAGCCTCCAAAAATTACTGGGAAATTAGCTTTCTGGGTGCTATTGTACTGAAGAACCTTTTAGCACTTTCCTTGACAATCCCGTCTCAGACATGAGGACACTCCACATAATGTTCTTGTTGCATCCCTACCTCTCAATTCTGAGTCATGTTTATTCATCTAAGGCCTGGTCTACATGGGAGAGTTTTACCATTTATGCCAAAATAGTTATTCTATTCGTTAATATAACTCCATGTGTGGACATTTTTATTCAGTATAATGTAAACCCCTTCCCAAGCAACATAAGCCAGTGGCTCTCAAACATCTAGTCCAGTGGTTCTCAACCAGAAGTACGTGTACTCCTGGGGGTACGCAGAGGTCTTCAAGGGTATACTTCAACTCATCTAGATATTTTCCTAGTCTTACAACAGGCTACATAAAAAGCACTAGAAAAGTCAGTACAAACTAAAATTTCATACAGACAATGACTTTTTTATACTGCTCTATATACTCTTCACTGAAATGTAAGTACAATATTTATATTCCAATTGATTTATTTTATAATTATATGGTAAATATGAGAAAAGAAGCAATTTTGCAGTAACAGTGTGCTCTGACATTTTTGTATGTTTATGTTTGATTTTGTAAGCACGTAGTTTAAGTGAGGTGAAGCTTGGGGGTACGCAAGACAAATCAGACTCCTGAAAGGGATACAGTCATCTGGAAAGACTGAGAGCCACTGATATCAGCTGAGCTAGAAAACAGCCATCTCATAGTAGAATAAGGGACATCTACATTGCAGCTGGGGATGTTAACGGCAGCTCGTGTAAACGTCCCTGTACTCTAGCTAGCTCACTAAAAACAAAAGTGAAGATGCCGTGGCACAGTCTTCAGCATGGGCTCCACAAGCCTGCCTGACTCCCAGGATACATACTCACTAATGTAGCCTATGTTGAAGCCTGCGCCACAGCCAGGGCCAGCTCCAGGGTTTTTGCCACCCCAAGGGGCGGGAAAAAAACAAAAAAAAAACCCCACCATCGCGATCAGCGGCAGCAGTTTGGCAGCAGTTCCACCACGCTGCTTCATTCTTCGGCGGCAGGTCCTTCCCTCCAAGACGGACTGAGGGACCCGCCGACGAATTGCTGCCGACGAGCCGGGCGTGCCACCCCCTTCCATGGGGCCGCCCCAAGCACCTGCTTGGTACGCTGGTGCCTGGAGCTGGCCCTGGCCACAGCCTCCTCGCTTCTGTTTTTAGTGAGCTAGCTATAGTACCGCTAATGCAGATACGTCTACACAAGCTGCCATTCACACCCTTGACTGCAGTGTAGACATGCCCTAAGTGTGTCCACACAGGAGGTGATAGCAGTATAGCTGTATCAGTATAAATTCACCCCTCAGGTTATGCTGTGTGGATAAAGTCTAAGCCTTTTTAATTCCCCAGCAGCTGTACCAAAGCTGGCACTGTCAGGCTTTGCCTCCAGCCGAAGTTCAGGCAAGCAGTTGCCTCAGAAGTTAGATCTAGTGTTACACGGCCTGATATAGGGCATTTAAGAGACAGGTCTTAACTGCACCAGCACAGGCTGCAGGAAATCCAGGGATTCCCGACCCAAACTAGATCTCCCTCAGGTTTTATGTTGTATTACTGGCAAGCCACCATACTAGCAGGCATCTCTTTTTTTAACCTGCCTAAAAATTAAGGAGTCCCTTGGACATGATGAAAGGATACTGTAGGTAATGTGGAAGGTGTAATTCCCTGCTGGGAGACCATCAGCAAACTGGTTGGTATGTCTGAGATGACGGTAAAGGTTTCTGAATGTGGGAAAGGCTGACACCCGCATCCAGATGATAAAGTCATCGTTTATATAACCATTGTTCCTTTCATCCTCCTCATCCAGTAAATAAGCTGGTTTCTGCCAGTAAGGAGGCCTTGTTGTTCCTAGGGAGGAAGATGGAGAATAGGGATGAGCTGTCAATGTTTAGAACGCTGCTAAGACAGGTAGTTAAATTATTTAATCCTTCTGGGTTTCTGATGTTCGACCAAAAATACAGATCAGACAAAGGTTCTGTCCAATATTCACAAGACACAGAGCAAATCACACTTTCCATCCAAAGATCTCAGATCACCTCTCAGACATTAATGAACTGAACCTCACAACATCCCTGTGGTAAATAGTATTATCCTCATTTTATAGATGGGGAAACCAGTGCAGGAGAGGCAAAGCGACTTGTACAGGAATAGTACCCCACTCTAATCATAAGACAACTTTCCCTCTGCATGTAATTGTTCACCTTTATTTTTCATTTTTATGCATCGATTCCTTTCTGTATACCTACAAAATGCACTAAAAGAGCAGTAAACATATGCATCCTATTTGTCGTTCATTTGAAAATCTTTCTACAATATTTAGAAGAAGAAGAATATTGATACTACTTAGATTGTTACTTCTTAAGGGACAGAGACTGTTTTCTTGTTCTGTGTTTGTACAGGACCTAGCACCATGGAGTCCTGGGTTCATGACTGGGGCTACTATAGTCTACTGCAATACAAACTAATAGTAATAACAAAACAGTGCTAATGAATACATATTTAAAGATGGAACAAATAGGTGATTCCACTTGGTTAACTCCTTTTGCCCAAGACCTTTAGTGGGTGAGGATGGTGAGGAAAGTAGTGGGCCTTCACTCTCCTGACCTTCTAGAACAACTTTTTCTCTTCATAACATCCCAGTCTTCTCCCTAAATGTGGCATATTTCCCCACTGAAAAGTTGGAGAAGGTCTCATAAGGTTGCTCTCACAGTGCTTCCCCTGGATAAGTTACCTGTCATCGGGAAGAACACATAGACCCGTCTCCTGGAGATTGTACCTGTCTCAGGAGACTTCCACGAACAGAAGAAAGACTTTTATAGTAAGGCATGGCAGTGGAATCATTCTTACCTGCAAATGCAGAAGAGAGATTGTATGATGTTGGATTCCGAAATTTCACATTTTTATCTGACCACCAACTATTTCCACTCTTCAGCAATGGGACTTCGATAGCAGTGGATGAGTTAAGATAGTAAAAAAGTTGAATAGAATCTGCAGGGAGATCCAAAGTAATACATGTTATTAACATGTCTACAACTTCCAACAGTCACTCCAGTAGTCAACCTGACCAAGTGAAACCTTAAATAGAGAGAGAGAGAGTCAGTCCTGTGAACAAACAAAGAAAAGATCGGGAGAGGGTTTTATCATTACTTCATCATGTACACATTCTGTGTGCCTCACAAGTAAAGGACCATTTAAATTTCCTGAGTAAGAGCACCCTTGGAAGTTTTAAAAGCTGACCATAATCTCTACTGGAAATTCTCCTTGCATCACCATGACAGAATATCCACAGCTGTATTTAATTTACATCCCTTGATTCCTCTGTGATCAAATTCTTGGGATTGTGTGACCTGAATTTTTTTTTTTTTTTGAGGAGCTAGAGAAGGAATGCTAGTTACAATCTATAAGAAGGCTTACTCTCCTATTTACCCCTGCCTTGGATTTTGTTAGGTAGTGTAACTGAAGTGAATGTGATCCTACTTGCTGGGGTTTGAAGTCTCCACTTGCATTTCTGAAACAGGTTCTATAATATGCAAAAATCAAATGTCAAAGATATATGAAGACGACTTGTTAACTGAAGCTGCTATAGGCTGAAGAGCCTTTGTAACTTGTTACCAGCAATTTCCTTTAATCATCGTTTCCAACATCCAAAAAGAAACTAAGGGAAAGTGTACTAGAGTCATGCACCACCCCTTCATTTTCATGGAACAGAATGTGCATCTTTGTTTATGTTGAGAAAATATGGAAAGAGATAATCTGACAAGTAGCTACAACCTTAAACTGGTTTATTTTTTTAAAACCTGAAAACTGTAGTCCTTTATTAATTAGCTTGTCAGCTTCTGAGAACAATGTCAGGATAGCTTTCTCCCTGTAAAATCCTGGTGGAGACACAGGACAGGTAGTTTTTACCTCACTGTATTTTGTTGAGGAAAACTCCAGGTGGGGGGTTTAGTGTTAACCTCAGCTAGCAACATCGAGGTAAAAACGACCTCTGCCTTGTCTCCACCAGGATTTTACAGGGAGAAAGCAATCTTGCTGTATAAATGCACTTTTTTTTTTTTCTTTTGTGCAGTAAAGATATAACCTAGGGAATCAATGTCTTGAAGAAACATTTTGATTTGTCTTCATGAGAGTGAGGCTGTGTCTACACACTGAAGTTGTGAGAAGCGGAGAAGCTATATTGGCATAGCTGCATCCATACTAGAGTTGCGGTATCAATATAACTATATTGGTTAAAAAAAGATTAGATTCTCTAATCAATGTAGTTGTGCTTGTACAAAAGCCATTGATGTGCAGACCTGGCCTTGTGTTGGTTTAAAACTGGTTATAGTAGTTTAGCTTGCACATGTAAATTGACTGACAAGTTAAATCACTATAAGTCAGGATTATTAAGCCAATATAAGTATGTCCATAGAGGGGTTTGCATCAGTTTAGAAACACAACTTTAGTTAAGACAGTGCAACTGTTTGTGTAGACCAAGCCTAGATCAGATTCTCCATTTCAAGAATGTGCCACACACTTTTAAGCCAGTCACCCTAAGAAAGCGGAAGCTGAGTTTTCTAGGCCCACCCAATAGCCTGTTGTAAAGCTAGGATCAAGTCTGTAGATTACTGTCCTCCTCTTTTTCTAGGATACTCAGTTCCCCAGTCCTGTAACTGGATCATGTGGGTGGACCCCTGCACTCACATGGAGTCTCACTGAGTTTAGTAATGTGAGTGGAGTCATTGCAGTGCAGCACGTAGGGAGCCATATCCACTTTGGCCACACTGTCAAACAGTTTAACATCCATATATGAGAGAGACAGACAGACAGAGATGCAAGGATCAGACATGTAGAGAACATGCAAGGATCAGCACTTAGATGGGGCTCTGTGAGGTCTCAGGGGCACAGAGATATTTAAATTGGTTACATCTGTGCAGGTGAATAAATCAGATGTGGAAGGTACTTACCATTGAACATACTGTTGGCGATGGCGCCACATGGAGCCATTGGAGTTCCGTTTGGATAGATTGTGAAAGGCGCACAATTGCTGTTCTGAATCTGAATGCAAGGTCAAAGGACAATTAGAAATGTCTTTTCCTGATCAACATTTTTTTGGTCAATCTTTTACTCTTATTTCCCTCTTTAAAAAAAACAAACAAAGCGGGGAAAAAACAACAACCCAAAAAAGAAAACCACCAAACACCTAAGAGTGCTAGGAGTTGCCAGTGCTTTCCAGTCACATTAGAGATGGGCCCAAATAGAATGAGACTGGGGTGAGGTGTATCTGCCGTGGTCTAGTGTCTACACAGCTGCTGGCAGCATATTTCCCAGCACAGATAGATTGTTGCTGTATGACAGAGCCACACAAACAGGGAAAACCAACTAACGTTACAGGGGAAACTGTGAAACTGTTTATGCGGAAACTAAACATACTGAAAACAATAGAGTTTTTTTTCTCTAGTCTCTTTATTTCCGTTATATTCATGTTTTACATACAAGAGAGTGGTTGCAACACCGAAAGACCAGCTTAGGTCTGTTAACAGGATTATAAAAAGGTTTTTCCCATCTGCACTGGAATGTGAGTCCATGATATAACCACAGCTGGGCTACAATGATGTTGTAACGGTGTGCCTTAACACTGCTGTAACTGCAGGCTGATGTTCAAACAAATGGTTTTGATTGCCTCAGTTTGTCGGTACTCCATTTGAGTCCTCTTAAAGGGGCCTGGCATTCGAAGGGTGAGTGCTCAGCACTTAGTCACTTTTTAAAATAAAGGCTGAAACATAGAGAGGACCTTAAGGCCAATCTAGACTAGAATTACAAATAACAATTACAACTAGTTACAATGATGTATTCCGTGACCCAGTTACAACATGGTTCCATTTTTCAGTGTAGACAGGACATTTAACTGCATCCCCAAACTCTGCTAAAACGTTGGACTTATCTAAGCCTTTACCATGGATCGAAGACATGCGTAAAAAAATGCTAAGTGCCATCCATTCCCCAGGACAACTGTCTTGTAGCCATGTCCCCAACTCGTGTAGATTGGGTCTAAAACTGCTAGCAAATCTTCAGTAAAATCCAACTACTAATGATATTGCTGATAATTCTCGGCACTTGTGATCTGTAGACCTCAAAGCACAATCTTATGAAAATTCCTTTTCCAGGCATTGAAGTCAGTCTGCTTCCCTGTTTGCATACGCATGCTACAGCTTCTAAGACAACCAAATTGTTTATCAGAGTTACAATTTGTGACCGTTGCTTCTGTATTTAATACCGAAGCTTTGCAATATCTCTGTGAACTGTTATAAGTGGGAAATGCTAGTAGAAAAGTTTACAGTGCCTTCTAACCTCAAGGAGATGACACTCACTAAAGAGTTGAGAAAGGGAGCTTAACCCCTTGCAGCTGACCACATTTTCTATTCCCCACAAATGAGATGGCCAACTCTAGTGCTCCGAATTTAAAGAAACAGAGGAATAAAAATACTGAGCTCTGGATTTTTTTATGCACTTTTGGGCCCAGCTGTGGTTTATAATCACAGCCTACCCTGGAGGGGAAATAGAGGGGCCGTGTTGCAACAAGAGACTCCAGGAGGAACTCTGGTGATCTAAGGTTACACAGCAACAGAGGAGAAACAGTAAAAAAATAAAAATAAAAAAGGTAAATGTAAAACCACAAAAACTGGCAGAAGGACCCAGAGGCAGGTGTAGTACTAGAAACTACTTTTTAACCAGAGAACCACACACTAAGAGCCTCCTCACCTGATGAAAATATTGATGATGTGTCAATAAGAAATACACTTACGTTTACATCTTGACCCAGCAATTGTGCATCACTTCTGGAGAGGACATACCGACGGTGGTTCTGATAAAAGTTTTGCAGACGATAGTACATAAAAACATCACCCTAGAATTCAAAGGAGAATAACATAGGATGAGGAGAGCATAAACAAAATAGGTCATTTTTACAAACTGTTGAAAAAAAATACCGGGGGAGGGGGAGCGGACAGCCTGATGGATGTGGTGTTAACTACATTTCAGCTGACTATTTTAGCAGAAAAATTCACTTATCTTGGGTTTGTGGGTGGAGCATGGACAGAATACCATCATTTCCCTCACCCATTGCTTTGGCATCGCTGAATGGAAGGTGCTATGAAACAACGGGAGTAGTTCTATTGAGGTCACAGTCTCTTTATTTGGAAAGGTTGCAGGATTGGACCAACAGTTTTCTAAATATGTTAAGATTATTAAATTCAATTATCAGCTTTTAAAAAAAAATAAATGGAAAGTGAATTTAGCACTTGCGAAAGGTGCTGCACTGAGTGTGCTGTAGATTGAGGGCAAAATTTTCAAAAATGCTTAGGAGCCTAAGTCCTATTTTCAAAAGAGACTTAGGCACTTTTGGCTCCTAAATCCCTTTTGAAAAGAGACTTGGGCTTGTCTACATGGTGCCACAGACCAGTGAATGGGGGTGTGAACCGCAGAGTGCTGTAACGGCCCCAGGAACACCCTGCAGTACTGCACACCTGGCACTGATGTAGTCCACAGGATTATGTTAATGCACACTAGGTACCTTTTAGTTTGCACCACCAGGGTCTACATAGGCCAGGTAGAGAGCAACATGCTAGAGCATTCTGCAGTACACACCCTCATAAGCCTGTCTTTAGTGCAGTGTAGACAAGCCCTTTAGCCCTTTTGAAAATTTTGAGTCTTGAATTTACAGACCAGATCTAATACAAGCAGCAGAAGTACCAGTTTGTGCATGCAATATGGGAAACTGACATTTTTACTTTTAATTTTAAATGTTCTTCAAACCTTGAGACATTTTTACGGCTGAAGAATTATTTTCATCTACTGCTTTTATAGCCCCTTTCACTCTGAAGAACCCTAAAGTTGTGGAAAGAGCTACAGGAGTTTTACTTACCAAAAGTGGCCAGGGCTTCAGTTTTATGTCTCATCTGAAAGATCTTACCCCAGCTGCACAGTACCAACTAACACCAGGGTGTGGCACTGGGTCCCTACTGGGGCATTGACTCACTACTGATTCAGAAGAAAGAGAAGTCACCTCTTGAATCTACATCACTTCTTGCAGCACCTGTTTTCACCTAGGAGATCTCCAATCTAAATATTATGTAGCCTGATCTTGCTTAATTTATGGGATTTGCCAAAATGAATAACAACAATGTAAAGGCACATATTTTGGATATAAGGGACTTTAGGTTTGTGAAAGTTATTGACATAAAGCCCTTCAGAAACTGGCTTAGTGTCATTTATAGGACAAAATTTATACTTCTTACACATACAGAAATACAGGAACTCTGGTCTATGGTTGGTTTCACACATTTACCTACCAGCATATTTTCCTGCAGTGTGAAGTGCACAGAACAGTTGCATTCTTTATCCCAGTTAGAGGAGTTTTCACGCAGTTTTGAACAATTCAAACATATGTCTGAATAGTTAATCTGTCAAAGAAATAAACAAGCAAAGATTATATCAGGGTGTGCAAACTACGGCCGAAGCCCCATCAGGGCTTTGGATCTGGCCCGTGGGATTGCCACCCTGGTGGTGCCGCGGGCTCCGCACTGCTCCTGGAAGTGGCTGGCACCATGTCCCTGCGGCCTCTGGGGGAGTTGGGGGCAGAGGGCTCCGTGCGCTGCCCTCGCCTACAGGCACCGCCCCCTGCAGCTCCCAGTGGCTGGGAACGGGGAACCACAGCCAATGGGAGCTTTGGGGAGGTACCCGCAGGCAAGGGCAGTGCACGGAGCCCTCTGCCCCCAACTCCCCCAGAGGCCGCAGGGACATGGTGCCAGCTGCTTCCAGGAGCGGCGCGGGGCCAGGGCAGGCGGGGAGCCTGTCTTAGCCCCACTGCGCGCCACTGCCACTCCGGAGCTGCTCTAGGTAAGTGGCGCCGGGCCGGAGCCCGTACCCCAAACCCCTCCTACATCCTGCACCCCAACTCCCTGCCGCACCGCTCCTGCACCCCAACCCCCGATGCATCCCTCCTGCACCCCAACCCCCTTTTTGAGCCCTGTCCCGCACTCCACATGCCCTCCTGCACCCCAACCCCCCTTTTGAGTCTCCTTGTACACCCCACATCCCTCCTGTGCCCCAGCCCCTTGCCCTGAGCCCCTTCCTGCACACCACACCCACTCCCACACCCCGCACTCCCTCCTGCACCCCTACATTCATGGCCCCAGATGTGGCCCTCGGGCCAAAAAGTTTTGTCCACCCCGGATTATATGCTGTAAAACCCCACTTTGGGAAAAACTAGACACTCAGCTGCCAGGGTCTACAAACGGCCCTCTCTCTTCAGGTTTGCTCAATGTGGGCATGCACACGACTGGGGGTGAAAATTTCAAAAGCATCTAAGAGACTCAGGAACCTAAGTCCTATTTTCCAAAGTGACTTCAACACTTAGAAGCCTTAATCTCATTGGATGTCAGTAGGATTTAGGCTTCTAAGTCCCAAAGACTTTTGAAAACTCTCTCCCTAACTTAAATCCTGTTCTTGCTGAGGCGCCAATGCCCTCCCCCCCACCCCGATTCTCCAGCTGGCTCTCTGCCAGCATGGGAGGAGTTTAGATTGCCCTGAGGGCTGACCTGAATTCCATCAGCTGGTAACAATCCCTAGGGGCTGTCTGCCAGATGACAATACCCGGAGTGCTCTGGATTCCTACCCTCTAATCCTGAATTGCAGGGGGTTTGCGATAGGAGCCAGTTATGCTGGCGCTGCACTCACCGGGCACCCTCGGCAAATAAATGAACAACAAACAAGGGAATCCCCAGTTGGAGTGGGGGGGATGAAACCAGTTTCTGCTCTTTTTGTGCCACCTGAACAGCACACAGAGAGCAAAGCAGGGGTGAGAGTCAGGTCCACAGTAACTGGGGCAAACCCTATATTGACAATAGCATTATGTTCTCACTCTATTTAATATTTTGCATTTATTTAGCACCTTTCATCCAAAACAAGTGCACTTAATAACTGAAAAATAATACCATCCTACTATAACATTTAGCAAAAATGTATAATAAGGACCGACAATTTCTTTTTCTTTTTATATTTTTATCCATTACAGTGTACGCTCAGACTACAAAATATAAGAGGCAAAGTTTGGGCTGTGAGACCATCCTAATGGATAAACAAGCCACATTTTTTTCCTGTAAGGTAACCGGCCCACGCAAATCACCATGTACTATTTTGTTTGGTTTTTTCACCCCACAGGCCAAACAAAGAAATAATCTAGCTGTCCTTGTCAATTCTAGTGGGTGCTGTATACAGTATGTACATCACAGATGGCAATGTGGTTTAGCGGTTTGAAGAGAGAACTGGGAGCCTAGTGTGCTGGCCAACAGACTTGCTGTGAGACCTAGTGTAAATCATTCTGTGTTTTAACATTCCCCGCCCCCCTCCCGTAAAACTGATATTAAATTACCTAATTACAGCTAAAACAGGTTGAATTATTCATTGTGAATACTATGAGTTGCAGATTTATTCCTCTTTTCTGTTCACAAGTCAGACACAAACCAATCCTGTTTTGTTTTGTTTTTTGCTGTCTATTCATTATCCAGGGTGTGTGATTGGTACACATAGTATTGTACTACTTCCCAACTGGATGACAAATTTTCAAAACTAGAGAAAAACATATAACACATTTCAAAAACAATTTATCAGCTTAGTAATAATTTTTGCTAGAATTGTGAAACTTTCAAGATTCGTGATCATTTACACAAATACTAGCTGTCTAAACACTCATAAAGAACAAAATAATAGGAGGTGGTAAGTCAGTGGATTGAATTTAATACTTTGATTTTGAAATTGGCCTTAATATTCAACCTGCTCTACCTGCAGCAGCCATCATTAACACATGAGGAATCTCTTTGTGTTTTAGGATTCTGGCTTGGCAAATATTTATTGACATTTTTCTAGTGCCTAACAATACCAAAGTTACCACAGTTTATTTCCTCCCCTAAGCACAGGGACAAATGACAATGTCCCAGATATTGCCATCTGGTAAATTAGCAAATGCTGACTTTTTAATGGTGCCCACTTTCACATGGGGTATTGTGGGTTCGTTTGACACCCTTGGGTAAAGGGAGTACATCCATGATAGAATTACTACCCCCCTTTGAGCCACTCTCTAATAACACTCCTCAAGAAAACCACCTCAAACAAACCTGGATTTCTTTGACACTTCTTGCATACAATATTAGGCAGATTCCCATGAGGAGGCAGAAGACTCCAACGGTAAAGAAGCTGGAGAGGACAGTCGGAGCTGTGAGCTTGGGCTTCCAGGCTGGCAGTTTCTGTTGTTTAAATGCGCTGTTATCTGGACATCTGGAGGGACTTTCCTGTGCTCCTTGGCTGTTCTTATTTTTCATGCTGTTGCCGTTGGAGAAGGGTGTGTGTTTTGGGGGGTGGGGATGGGGTAAGGGTGTCTGTGTTGGACTTGGTCTCAACTTAAAAACTCTCTCTGATGTTGGAGGCTGTGTTGTTTCTATAAACCTTTGTTACTTCCTGGAATTACTCATTAACTAGACCTCTCTTCCTCAGTACAGGCTCATCTTGTCCGTTGGTGACCTCAATCACCTTAATCAGCTGGTCCTATCAGCCACGATGTACTTTAGTCAGAGTCATAGAGACTGCACCCTAGACACTCCGGACACTCTGGGAAAGTCACTGAGAGTCTTTTTCTGCTGCACCACTTAGTACAGTAGAACCTCAGAGTGACGAACACCTCGGGAATGGAGATTGTTTGTAACTCTGAACAAAATGTTATGGTTCTTTCAAAAGTTTACAGCAGAGCATTGACTTAATACAGCTTTGAAATTTTACTATGCTGAAGAAAAATGCGGCTTTCCCTTTATTTTTTAGTAGTTTACATTTAACACAGTACTGTACTGTGTTTTCTTTTTTTGGTCTCTGCTGCTGCCTGATTGCGTATTTCCGGTTCCAAGTGAGGTATTTGATTGACTGGTCAGTTCATAACTCTGGGGTTCATAACTCTGAGGTTCTACTGTAAAGAGTTTATTAGGTTTCACTAAGTTCTGAGCTATTGATCACTTGCAGGGGCACTGCCTGCTACTTGAAAGATCTGTACACAGTCTGATCCCTTACGCCCTCTCTTTCCTTTATTTCCATAGTCACCCTAAACAGAGCAGTGTTATCAAAAGCAAAAATGGCTTTTACAAGAGAATGCTGTGTTGGATGACAATGTGAAAGGCTCCTACCCAGTGAGAGTCCCTGCTGGAGAACTTACCAAGGCAGGAACTGCAACACCCTTTGTAAGGGCACAGCATTTGGAGAGTTGCTATGGCCCCCTTTGAGTTCTCCAGTGCTAGTTTTGGTACTGTGCATCCCTCCCCCTTTTGCACTGGGAGCACAAGATCCCAAAAGGAAAGATCATTGTACCCTCTTCTCATCAGCTCACCTTAGGCCTGACCACAATCTAGTCAACAATGTAACCAACACAGAAGCTGCAGGTCAAGGTAGAGATCTAGCAGTGTAGTAAGTGGCTTGACAGAACAAGAGCTAAATAGTTCAGACTGTATCCCAAGGTATATTCCGTCGTACTCACTGGCTGACATGCATTATAAATGGAATTTGTTAACAGATCACATCAATGTTTGATTAAATAAATTCCTATTAAATCATCCAAGTACAGGCAGTTTTGACTTTTAGCCAAAAGCACCCAGAAATGTTTACTAAAAACGTTGTTTCATTTTTCAATCAATTTGAGTGTTCCCTACTACAGATATCCATATTTTGCTAACTAGTCCAATGAACATGTTTTACTCTATATGCTCTATAGAGCCAACACAGCCAAGGGACAGCAAATTGTATTCAGACATCATAGTAATCAAAATTAACTAAAATTCTAGTAACAAATGCTTTATTTACTGATAATGTGGAAACCAGATAAACCTCATGAAAAGGGCTATAGGATTTTTACTCACCACAAGTGGTCAGGGCTTCAGTTTTGTGTCTATTTGAAAGATGGTCCCTACAGCAACACAGTACCCACTAACAGGCACTAACTTTGATGTGCAGCGGTGGTTGAATAGTATTCAGCAAATTTTGCCAGTCTTCATCACATATCACATGATTTGTCAGCGGCAGATATGGTCATGATCCTACAGCTTCTATCTCATGACAATAGCAACACTGGTTGGTGGGATCACTCAGATGAGTAAGAGTTGCAAGATTAGACCGTTTTTATGCTGTAGGTATCATGGTAATTTTTCTATCTTAAGAAGCACTTAGCCTTCAAAGTTTCCTGCCCTAGCATGAACAGTGGTGAGAGTGCAAGGGCCACTGTTATTTTCCAGCACGCATCTTTATGATATAATATAGTGACAGGGTTTGTGGAGGACAAGAGAGCTCTAACTCATCAACACGCTGTGGGGGTAGCTACATAAGGTACTAAAGGAGCGATATGACTAAAACTTCTTGACTAACTCTGGACTGGTCTCTGTAATGGCCAGATGCCTTCTGCATGCTAGGAAGCAGCAACAGTGAGGGTTGGGAATTTCTGGGCCAGAGGTGCCCAGAACTGGCATGGGCTGTCTTCTATCACTCTTAGAGAGGGAATGAAGGTTTCCTTTTGGAAGAGTGGAAGGAGGGGACAGAAGAAGAAGAGTGTCTGTGGGATTCACTCAGGACAAGTGCACTCATCCTCAGTGTCCTAAGGGTAGTAGAGAACCCACACCTACTGTTTTACATGCAACATACATCTAATTTCAGTAACATACTGTTCAGGCAATAACAATCCCTGGTACAGAATCTACATGCAAACCTTTGCTTTATTATAAGAGGGCTAGAAGCTGATAAACATTGTAATACGCATTTCTGCTAAGCATCTCAGAAATGGAAGAACTGAATCCAGTCAGCCACTGAACAGTTGCCTACTACAGACAATGATAAGTGAAATACAGCAGTAAATTGCATCCGTGTTAGTTACACCATTAAAAGAGTCCCAGCTTCACAGAATCCTCTCTGCACAGCTTTATAATTCCCATTTCCAGAAGGTCAATTGCTTCTTTCCTTATCTGAAGGAAACAAAAATTAAACAAGACATGAATTAGGAAGATTACTGAAAGTGCTCTGCACACACACCGTTATTCTGCTTAGCTACACGAGTTTTATTAGAGGCTGAGTAAAGGAGAGACCCTCACACACAAACGCAAGTTTTACAAAAGAAATATAATAAACTCTAGAAACTACCTATTTAGATGAATGTCTCTTTTAGCTTATCTACTTTTAAGACCACCAGATGTATTTGAGAGGAAATACCGACTAACACCATAGCAAGGCCAGGAGCTCCACTGCAGTTATGGTGACACCAGGGCTTTCATTATAACCCTGACTACACCTTACAGAGAAGTTCACCTTTTGGGCTGAATGTTTCCATGCTTCAGCTCAGCCCAGAGATGAAGGGTGTGGGAAAGCCTGGCAAATTTCTGTTCTGCCCTTTTTGAGTTATATAAAGGGGTGGGGGTAGTCATCTCTCCATTTGAGGTACATTTTAAAAGCTTTTTTGCTCCCGTAACTTGAATAGCTGAACTTCACAAGCTGATATTTTCAGACTTACTGAAGGCTCAGCCCTTATATTGTTTACAAAAAGAACAAATGTAATGGGGTTACAAAAGGGTTTGAAAAGCTCAGGTTGATGTTTCTTCCACACTAGGAACTTTTGTCAACTTTGGGAGCTAGGCTACTATTTTCTATTGCAGCCAATATCTACGTAGTAAGTTCTGATGCAGAAAACTTTGTCTATAGGCAGTTTAGACTGTGAAGCCAGACTGCATTGGGCTCGTTATGCTTTGGCAGAGTTTAGAAGTTCTTCAGGAGAAAGCCTTGTAAGCTCCTCTAGCCTGATTATTCTGAATGTCTCCTTTTTTCTCCCTCCTATTTAGGGTGCAGGTAGGGGCAAACAGGGACATGAACATACAACAACTTTCCCTAATGTGATGTTAGGGTTACACGTCTGCCCAACGTTAAGTTAGGAAATGCGGAAGAATACATAACTCTGCCTGTGACACTGCAAGAGCCCGGCATCAGGATGTCCCTGTCCTCTCCAGATGTGGTGGGGTCCAGAACCAAGGCATGGGAGGGCTTCGTTTTTTGTTTTTAAACTCGTGTGTTTATTAGAACTCCACCTGGTAAAAAATTAACCCTGCACACCAACGTGCCCAAGAAGGGCTGCTCTCTGCATTGTTCTTAGCCCACAACCTCCGTCCTCTCTGCTGCCTTCTCCACTCTCCCCTGGAAATGAAGTAAGTGTGCATTTAGAGGGAGCTGTGGGCGCTTCACTCCTCCGAAAAATCAGGCTATGAGTTTTTCCGTACGCTAATATAAAAATATGCTTGTGTTTCCAGCGCTCCTTGGTTTCTATGTATTTAAACAAATAGTACTGCCATATTTACAGTAAGATGCAGTAATGAATCCTGTTAATTCTACAGGACCAAAAGTTATTCTGCAGACAGAAATTATTGAACAAACCAGGGCCATCTTGTAAAAGTGCCTCTGCCTGGACCCCAATTGTATTGGTGCAATTTTGCATCCATGATTAGTTATGGATACAAAAGAATTAGTACATTATCTGACTGAGTCTGCTAATTGACTAAGTTGCTAGCAGTTACACACTATCATCACTCCCACCTTCACTTAACTGTGGATACCAATTAGTTGTGTGATTTTTGCAGGTCCACAAACTGGAAGCCATTTCTGAAAATCTGGCACTATCATGTTATTATTTATTACTATTTATAGTGTTCTTGGCATTTTACACACAAGTAGGAAAACAAGGTGCCTGGCTCAATGAGATTTCACTCCAAATGTAAAGTCTTGCCTTTGCCAGCACCTGATGGGATTCACTATTGCCCTGTTATGACATTTTATCTGTGATATACTGAGTACAGTTTAGTACATACCTTTCATATAAATGATTTTCCTGAACTCTTTCTGGCATATGCAGTAGTACAAAGTATTGTACTACAAGATGCTTCATATACATATCCAAGATTGCTGGGGGAAAACCCCGTATGTTGTATTATCTGAGACACAGCATGTGATTGAAGGCTGTTCCATAATGCAGAAGATGCACAAAAGGGCAAAGTTGGTGTTACACATTCACCCTTAACTTGCACAATTCCTAGGCTTTTAATTTTGTATTCTTAACGTTACATTATTTTTTTCTAGTTAAATACAGTTCGAGTCACAATTTTGTTATCCAGGCAGCATCCCAGTTGTAGGACTACTCCCCATGGCTAGATACTATTCAGGAAGTTTGGCATGCTCCCTGCAGAACAAATGTTTAGTTAAGCTGTAAGGAATGGCTAGGAGGCCTCAGTCTCAGGTTTGCAATAGCACAGGTTCAAATCCAGGTAGATCAGCCAGAGGCTGCAGTTTGCTACCTGTGGCTGACTCACAGAAACCCTGGTCCATCTGTACTCCACATGAGCCCATAGCACTTTTCATAATAGTAGAGCTTTGTGCCAGTGTCCTTTGCTAATATTTCTGTGATCCGTTCATCAGTGTCCAAATGGCTTACATATCCGTTTTAATGCAAGTACCCTATCAAACTCACACCTTGAGATTTCTATTGATGATTTACCACAAGGGGGAGCCTCTTTGCTTCATTAAGTGAAGCTGCTCTTTTTGCTACGTGACTTCTTCGAGGTATTTTCATAGAGTCATAGAATATCAGGGTTGGAAGGGACCTCAGGAGGTCATCTAGTCCAACCCCTGGCTCAAAGGACCAATCCTCAGAAAGATTTTTGCCCCAGATCCCTAAATGGCCCCCTCAAGAATTGAACTCACAACCCTGGGTTTAGCAGGCCACAGCTATCCCACTGTAGTTCATCCTGGACCATGAGAAATACAACCTTGCGCACGTGGTGGTGTGATACAACACAGTCAAAAACATGTTAAAATACAGAGCAAGGTGGGTGACAATTTTCTTCCTTGTGAAAGAGGTCTGTGCTGCCTGTGAAAGGGATTGTCCTCTGGAGGCTCCAGACACTGGCCGTTTAGACGTTACCCATGCATGCACAGGAGAGAGGTAGCCTTTTCATACTGATTGGAGAGACTTGTGGTCAGTTCTCTCTCTGGGCTGAATACTGGTTATCTATATAGCCTACTACATATCAAATAGCACAATACCACAGCACAACGCTGCACACCTAACAATGTGAGTGCTGCAACATGCCACTGAAAAGCACATGGAATTGTCAGGATGAGAAGGCTCTACCAGTGGCTTACAGACCCATGACATTTGCTGTTTTATAGTGTCATATTGTTCTAGACGAGGCTGTAGTGTGACTCAACAGGCCAATGTGCTCCTTCCATCTTGGAGTCAGTAAATGTGTCCTCAAAAGCTGCTGAATCTTATTTCCTTTTCTTTCGTTTCTGAGGAAAACTTTCCTCCCAGGAGCTGGTTGCTGAGAGTCTCTGGGAGGGGCAGAATTACTAACTCACAGACATCTGAGCAGGAAAAATTGGTAGAGGGCGCTGGAACACATTGGTACTGTTTGCTGCAGCTCATGAGATGAGAGATGAAGAAGTGAAGTGCCTTAGTTCGGAGTTGGAGAACCCAGGGTGCAGAATTATAGGTAAAAAGCTAATTCCTTTGTGTTCCTTGAGTACTGATACCAGAAGTCAGTTTCACAGAAGAAAATCCTGACTTCCCAGCATTTCAAGTGTTAACTACGTCTAGACAGAAAGGTTCATATAATTACGTCATTGTTTTAAAAGGTGACCAGACTGTACCTCAGGGATATCAATCATTCTCCTTAACTTCTGATCTCTCCAGTTCCAATCCAAAATCAGATACTTCAAGGAGTTCAAGCTTAGGCCATCTGAAAAGACAGTGCAAGTCTTACTATAATAAAGGTAAAATGACATGTGCTTATCAAAATGATTTTTGACTTTTGCATCCTTTGCAGTCTGTTCCCAGGGCATTAAACATTAAGCACTACATTTGCTGGTTGGAAAACTAACACAATGACACTGTAAACTTCCTTACCACATAATCCCATGCCTTTTCGAGAAGATAAACACAAAAGCAGAGCAACTGCTGTTGCCAGGCTTGTCAAGAGCCAATATCCTGCCTGCAAAGAATTCCCCAGACTTCCTCTTCATGAAACCACAGGAGTTGAGTTTCCATGGCTGACGACAAGTTGGTAAATTATAAGGACTTGAGCCAGCAAGAGCCTATCAGTGGGAATTGAGGATGCTCAGAAACTTGCACAATCAGGCCCTAAATAAGCTTCAGGTCAGCAGCACTGTGAAGGGTTTTGGTCATCTTCCATCTGAATGGAAGGAAACATGGAGGCAGACGGTTCTTTGGGAAATGACCTTCTACCAGCCCTGCTAACTCTTCCATATCTAGTGGGTAATGTCCACAATTTTTCTTGCTAGCTTTTTCTCAGTAACCTCCCGTGGCAGCACTGAACTGTCAAACAGCTCTAGACATGAAGAACACATGGTCAACTTCTGGTCCTAGCTCACCGTCTCTCCTCTTGACATATCTTTGGGCTGATGCAGCAACATCAGCTCTATGTGCTGTTGAATTGGGATATCTTAACATTGTTGTAAAAGACAGCAACAATGAAACATCTCACTGTTCCTGTGCTTCCTGGAGGGAGAAACAGTGGAGTCCCATGCCAGAGCCAGCTCCCACCCTTGAGCAGGGTATAGCTTGGCCAACTGACCCAAAGAAGGAACTACCATGACGGGACCATGGTTAGTATCCTGTGATATCTACACTACATTTTGTTTTTATTGCAAATATCTATTTAGGAAGCAAAATATATGGCAGGAAAAAAACTTAGATTTGGGAAGGAGAAGGAGGGTTAAACAGATAAACTAACTTCCTGTTCAAGAACTTCATGCCTGGCAGGAGATTGGGAATAATAAACTGAAAGACCAAGTAAATCTAGATTTTTTGGAAGGGTTTTTCAATAAAAGCTGAAATTGAACTCAGAATTGTGCATAGCATAGTTCCTTTTGTCTAAGCCACTGTGTTCGGCTTCCTGGATTTTTAACTTAATATTCTTGACCTGCATTTGAGAGTAGATCCCCAAATTCACTGACTCAGGTTAGTCCAGAACCTTCAAACTCTATTGAAGTTTCACTTATTCTGCCATGTGCAACATGTCCATTACCAGAGCCCATTCCAGCCTCCTCTCCTACCTTGTTTTACTAGCGCTTTTATTCTTCCAGGTGTTCCTACACCCAGGTGGATGACACCATTCTCCAGCATGTGCATCTGTTCTTTTATCTAATTCAAGGACAGAAAGAGAAAATGTTGCATCAGTAAACCCACAAGTGTTTAGGATTCCCTCTTAAAGAACATTTTATTCCACATTGGAGGTAAATTCCAAGTAGCACAACTACTCCTCTTAAAACACCATCTAAAGCCAGGTCCATATGGAGAAGTAGTGCACAGCAAACTGGGGTATAATCTACAGTATTCTAGCCTGCTGCGCGTAACTGTCCCAGTGGACCCTGCTACCATGCATTAAGAGTTCCATAAGCACACTAAGGAACTTTTAGTATGTGGTACTGGGGTCCACACAGACAGTTAGCGTGTGGAAGCTAAAGCACTGTACATTCAGACAGTAAGAGACACACTGTTCATCTCTCAGATTGTAAAACTGGTACATATGGGGGAAAGGCACAAAGGGCAGTGAGGTGTCCAACTCCCTTTGAAAGTCAATAATTGAAATGCACTCGATTGTGCTTGTCAAAATCTGACCCTGAATACTTTTTCTGAGGTCTGAATAGCATTGGCCTCCCAACAATTAAATCAATCCTCTAGAACTAAATGGAGAGCACACAACTTGGGGAAAGTTAATGTAAAACTGGAGTCACACTAATCTGCCCAAGACTGGAGAAGAATGAAATATACTGTGTGTGACATTTACCTGTTTGACAGTATTTATATAGAAGGCCAAATTTTCACCCACTGTCTCTGATTTCCTTGCTTGCAAAACACACCTATCATTTGTACACACAAACAGGCATTTGCATTGGGTAGCTGAGCACCTGACTACCTGATTTGCACCCATCAATGTGGGTGAAGGTGGAGTTTTGTGGATGGGAACACATGCACATGCTTTTTGGTTTTGGTTTTTAAGCAGGCACAAAATCAGAGGCTGATTTGAGGCACAGAATGTTTGACTGGATACCACGCAGGTTACTGATGGATGTTCTGATCTTAACGTAGGTGCCCATGCTGCACAAAAAACCACAGGGGCATGAGGAGAGTTTGAGGAGCCATCAGAGGAATTGCTTGGTTGAATGCCCAGAACTGTGCTGTTGGGGTACAGAAAGTAGGGTGACCAGATCACCCAGGTGAAATATCGGGACGCGGGGAGGGGAGGGGGGGTGCAAAAAAAAAAAAAAGCCGCCGGAGTTCCACGCCCCGCCCCCCCACCAGCTTGCCTCCGCTACATCTCGGAGACACTCTGCCGCAGCTCGGCCGCCGTGGGCCTGTGCCCGCCCGGCTTGCCCCCCCCAAACACACACACACACACACCCCTGCACAGACACTGGTCACCCCGTCCCATGCACACACACAGAGCCCTGCACAGCTCCACTAGTCACTAGACCAGCCCCTTTCTCAGCTAGCAGCTCTGGTGTCCCCAGACCAAAGCTCCCCAACCCCCAACCCCCGTGAGGAAAGCCAGTCCTCCTTTCCGGCTCCCCGGGGCCACTGGACTGTCCGGGACTTGCCCCCAGGCCAGATTCGAGTCCAACACACCCAGCAAGCAGCACCCCGGGCCAACTTCCAGCGGTGGCTGGGCCCACAGAGCCGGAGGGTGGCACAGCCCAGCGTGGAAGGTGTCTCGGGCTGGGCGGCCCGCGGGGGCAGGTTTGAGAAACCCCTTCCCGGGCTGGGGGCTGCTCCGGCTGCCGGCGTGCAGGGCCGGGCTGGAGGGGGCCAGGCAGCACTGGGCGCAGAGAGCAGCGCTACGACGCGGCGTTTGCGGGCCTGGGCTGGGCTCGGCTGCCGGCGGAGGGGCCCCGGGGCGGCTCGAGAGGCACGCAAGGTCCCGGGAAGACGTGCGGCCGCGGAGGGGCTGAGCTCCTGCCTCGCCTTGGGAACCCCCGGCGCGGCGGCTGCAAACGCATCTCGCTCGCCCCAGCCCAGGCCGGGCCCCTCCCGCCGCCACTCACTACCCAGCCCAGTGCACCTCATCCCTGCGGCGGGACGGGCAGGGGACCGGCTCCCCCACCCGCTGAGGAAGAGGCTCTGCGTGCCAGCGGCCAAGCTCCGGCTTCCGGTCCCTCCTCAGTCAACCGCCCCACACGCTGAGCCAGCTGCGGCCAGGGGAGCAGACCGGGCTGGCTGCAGCGTGCCCAGAGAGTGCTTGGGGAAGAGGCGGGGTCAGGGCAGGGATTTGGGGAGGGATCCAATGGGAGAAGGAGGGGGCGGAGTCAGGGCGCGAGGGGCGCAAGCGCCGGAGCGGAGGGCAAAATTGTTTGTTTGTCCAGTGTCCCGGCCGAACATCAGTCGGGACGCGGGACAAACAAGCAGATATCGGGACAGTCCCGATAAAATCAGGACGTCAGAAAGGAAGCCCTTTTCTAAAGAAAGGAGCTATGTCCATGAAAAGTATCATTACAATATCACACCGAAGACAATGGCATGTGATTGGTTAACTATTTCATCAAAACTAGTGCTGAACTTGCTTACCTTTATGTGTTTTGCAAACAATTTAATAACTTTGCAGTCTCCTTTGAATGCCGTCATTGACCTAGTAGAGGATAAATTAAAAATGAACTCAAACATCAGAACTCAGATTCGGAGTGTATAACAGGCATAAGAGGAAACCAAAAATAGTTAAAACTAGTGCTTTAGAATGGGATGTCTAAATGAGTTAGGTGCCCAACTCCCATTGACTCCTATTTGTGCTTTGAAAACATGCCAATAAATTATTATTTAAATCTATATTTGTGTGACAGACCCAGACCAGTGGGGTACAGGAGTCTGGTAGAGGGCAAATATACTGGTCACTGGATGAGTAGTTTTCTGTTCCCTGAGTGACCAGAGAAGGGGCTGCACTAGAGTAATCAGGAACCTGCTAGAACCAGTTAAGGCAGGCAGGCTAATTAGGACACCTGGAGCCAATTAAGAAGAAGCTGCTAGAATCAATTAAGGCAGGCTAATCAGGGCACCTGGGTTATAAAAGGAGCTCACTTCAGTTTGTGGTGCGAGTGTGAGGAGCTGGGAGCAAGAGGCGCAAGGAGCTGAGAGTGAGAGGTTGTGCTGCTGGAGGACTGAGGAGCACAAGCATTACCAGACACCAGGAGGAAGGTCCTGTGGTGAGAATAAGGAAGGTGTTTGGAGGAGGCCATGGGGAAGTAGCCCAGGGAGTTGTAGCTGTCATGCAGCTGTTACAGGAGGCACTATAGACAGCTGCAGTCCAGAGGGCCCTGGGCTGGAACCCGGAGTAGAGGGCGGGCCCGGGTTCCCCCCAAACCTCCCAATTGACCTGGACTGTGGGTTCTTCCAGAGGGGAGGATCTCTGGGCTGTTCCCCAACCCACATGGTGAATCTCTGCTGCAAGAAAATCCGCCAATAAGCGCAGGACCCACCAAGATAGAGGAGGAACTTTGTCACAATTTGGTACTTGTATTGATCTACAACCAGACCTACATACTAGAGGGCACAATTTACGTATATCTTTTTGATAGATATTTATGTAATTTTTAAAGAACATGTACTTTTACAATTGATTTATTTCAAGACTATTGACTAATCAATTGCCAAATTTAAATAAAAGAATGATTTCACTATTGAATTATAGGCACACCAGAAAGCATTCTGAACCGGAAATTTAAGTTATTACAATTTATTTATGCAATTATTAGGAAAATCATCCCTTCTGGGCTGTCATAACCCTTACTACACAAAGGAACCTTGATATCCACACCCATGTTGACCACAACTCTTTTTATCAGAAGACCAGAATTGCGTCCTGAGCCTTTGATTTGGGACATAGTTCTATATATAGAAAATGTCACGATCTGTATAATAAACTCAGCAGGAGAAAATGAGTATGGAGCTTACAAAACTCCAGTTGAAATAGGCTTTTTCCTGCACTCAGGAAGAAATCAATGCACCATTGACATGCAAGTCACATGTTAAAGCCTTCCTTTACAACCATGAAGTCTAGAAACTTTTTTTTTAAACAATGCTGAGATTCAACTGTCATCATGTGAGTTCTGGAGCTAGGAGAGGAGACATGACCAGAGTTTTCATGCCTTCAACCCAGCCTTGCACTTCTCCGCTCTTCATTCCATGATGTATTGTGGGATAGCAAGATCTGCATCTGCTATTGGGAAAGCTGGGAGCAGAGGAGCCTGGATATTCGGATCAAGAGTACAGAGTGGAGAATGCAAACCACTGATCTAGCGATATGTGTCACAGAAACTACGACACTTTTCATCAAGAGACTGGGGAAAGAGAAACAAATCCTGATTTCCATACCTTCTGTTGGGGAAGTCAGGTTTGGGCAGGAAGCCTTTCAAATCTCCTGAATCAATATACAAATCTCATAAACTCTATACCTGTGGAATCAAACGGAGCGAATGTGGATACACCAGAGCCTGTTCCCGCAGTATCCTAACCCTGGTTTTCACAAGTTACAAGGCCCAGGGAGCATCAGGGGCAGTAGCAGCACCTCAGCATAAAATCAACAACAATTGCTGGACAGAAACCAACTAAGGAGAAGGGTCATGTAGACACCATATCGGTCTCAGAGAAATGAGAGAGAAAGGAAAGCGACCATACAACGAGGTGGATCAGACACAGGAATGGTTACTGGGACAGACAGCAGGATGGGATGGGATAGAAGCTGGGAGACGACCTACATGCCAGCGAAACATGGAAAACAAAAACAGAGCCCACAAAATCTAGAATCAGTGATGGCAAAGGGAAAGAAAGCAGGAGAAAGAAAAGCACAGGAGGAACCAGAGATGAATAACTGTGCAGCTAATATGACAGAAGAGAGAGGGAAACTCAGACTTTTTCTGCTCCACTCTCCCAACAACGGGGAGTGTGGAATGAGACTTCCACGCACTGTCAGTCACCGAAAGACTTTCCATCCCAAAGTAAGGGAGTAACACTCCTGTCCACATCAGGGACAATGTAAAGAGATGGCAGAGACAACATCTCAGTTCTGCACTGTGATTTTACCCTACCAGCACAAAGCCCAGCCTTGTGAAGTCAGCTGTGAGGTTAGCACAGAACCTGAGTGAAAGACGAAGCTTGGGCTCCCTTCCCAGAAGGGACTAGAGACTTCAGCACAGCAGGAGCAGCGTGACTGGATGCACCATCTGGTGGCTCAGAGAAGTCCTTATGAACAAATAAGTTCTGTGTACGAAGAATGAGTGTGTGTGCTGACAGGGATCTGTGTGCAAACAGGGGGAAAGTTCAGAGAAAATCCTACATCAGTGAGGCTATGAAGATGTGGACCTTGTCCTTGTAAAACACCACATAGGGCAGCTCTGAAGTAAACACCCTGATCTCAGAGACCCTACAGGCAGATGTTATTGTGACCAGGAAAGAAACTTTCCAGGAGAGGAGGAGAAGGGAGCAGGGAGCTAGAGGCTCGAAGGAAGGACCCCTGAGCCACGACAGCATGAGGTTGAGGTCCCAGGGAGGGACAGGATCCCTGAAATGAGGGTAGAGACTCTCCAGACCTTTCAAAAAGGTCTGTCATGTTGTGAGTGAAGACCAACCTGCCCTGGGGCAGAGGGTGGAAGGCCAAATAGCGGCCAAGTGGACTTCCATTGATGACAAGAACAGCCCTTGGAGCTTGAGGTGCAGAAGATAGTCCAGGATTGCCTGCAGCGAAGCCTGCTCAGCATGGATATCCCGGGCTGAGGTCCAGCATTTGAACCACTTCCACTTAGCCAGGCAGGTTGCTCTGGTGGAGGGCTTTCTGCTACCCAACAAGACCTGTTGGACATGGGCTGAGCATTCCCGTTCCTCCTCATTTAGCCATGCAGAAGCCATGCTGTCAAGTGCAGCGACGCCAGGTTCGGATGCAGAAGAAGACCTGGTTCTGGGACAGCAGGTCCAGCCAGAGAGGAAGCTGCATCGGTGCAGCTACCAGAAGGTCCAGCAGCGTGCCGAACCAGTGCTGCCAAGGCCACGCAGAGGCTACCAGGATCACCTTTGCTGTGTCCTGTTTAAACTTCATAAGGACCTTGTGAATTAGTGGCACCGGCGGGAAGGCGGACATCAGAGCCCCTGACCATGGGAGCAGAAAGGCATCTGACAGGGACCCCCTGTCCAATCTCCGGAATGAGCAGAACACGTGGCATGTCCGATTCTGACAGGACGCGAACAGGTCCACCTGGGGAGTCCCCCACCTCCGGAAGATCCCACTGACCGCCTTCGGATGGAGCAATCACTCGTGGCGAGACGAGAAAATCCTGCTGAAGTAATCTGCTAACCTGTTCCTGGCCCAGGTAGATGCACGGCTACCAGATGAATGACATACTGTACAGACAAGTCTCAAAGGCGGAGTGCTTCTTGGCAAAGGGCCAACGACCTGGCTCTGCCCTACCTGTTGATGTAATACATCACAGCAGTATTGTCTGTAAGGACATGCACCACCTTGCCCTTCACGTGGGACAGGAAAGCTGACAGGCCAGGTGAACCGCTTTGAGCTCCCTGACATTTATGCGGAGGGACAGATCGTCCCGCGACCAGCGGCCTTGTGCCACTGGTGCTGTTGGTTGCTGCTCCAAGGCAGCAGCTGAGGAATGGACAGATGGAGGCATCAGCATCACAGGCATGCCCAACACGCTCAAGTAGGGCCATTGGCCTTGCTGCCACAACGGCATCGCGGAGGTCGACGCAGCCTCAAGTGCACAATCGCGCTGGTGTTGTCGCAGTGAGGGGCTGAATTCTCTTTCTGTACCAGAGGAATCACCTTCAGGTGTCTGGTGGCTAACCGTCAAAGCTAGTGTCAAAGCTAGTGTCTGGTGGCTAACCGTCGCCGCAGGAGACCAGTGCCTCGAGTAGAAGGATCGGTGCTGGGACCGGGGGGATTAGTACCATGACAGAGACCACTCCCACTGTCTGGGAGATGTGGATCTGCGCTGCGGAGACAGTTGGCGGGAGGATGATTGGTGACGGCGATACAGTGACCAGTGCCTTCCTCTAGGCCAGTGGTTCTCAAACTTTTGTACTGGTGACCCCTTTCACAAAGCAAGCCTCTGAGTGTGACCCCCCCCCCTTATAAATTAATTGTTTTAAATATATTTAACACCATTATAAATGCTGGATGCAAAGTGGGGTTTGGGGTGGAGGCTGACAGCTCGCGACCCCCCCATATAATAACTTCGCGACCCCCTGAGGGGTCCCAACCCCCAGTTTGAGAACCCCTGATCTAGGCGACCCGCGTCAAGAGGGTGGAGACTGCGAGCATGGTGCCGGTGATCTAGGACGTCCCGCAGAAGACAGAGACCTGGGGCGTGGAAACGGAGAGCGCTGTCTTGTCTCCAGAGACTGGCATCGTTCGCCTGCCCTCTGGGGGGTCTATACAGCTGGCTTGCAATCACCGAGAGCCTTTGCCATGTCCTAGGACACATGTGGTGCCGGCAGCGGCCTCTGCTCTCTGGGCGCCAGGAGAGCCTGGGAAGGTGTCAGCCCTGCCACTAGTCTGGGTCCCCTACCGCTCCCTGGAGTCAGCGGCGGATCCCTTGGGGGGCTACGGGGCCCCAATCGGGCAGGTGTCCTCACGTGGCTCCGGTGTGGGCTGGCGGTCTGAACTGAGTCCTTTGCCCTTCTTACTCAGTGCCGGGGAGTCGCTCTTCTTCGACCTCTTCTTAGGCACCGGCGATGGGGAGCAGTGCAGGGCGGAGCCCAGTGCCGGGGGTGTGCTGCACACTGACGCTGAGGTGCTTGGGGCAGAGTCTGGCCGGGAAGGCTCAGACGCTGGGCGGAGAGCAGCCTCCATGAGAAGAGCTCTCAAATGGAGGGTCTCGCTCTTTCTGAGTCCTGGGACAAAAGTTCTCACAGATGCGACACTTGATTCTTCCCAAGCAATTCCCCCAAGCACTTGAGGCAGCTGCTATGGAGGTCACTAACAGGCATAAGCCTGTTGCAGTCAGAGCAGGGCTTAAAACCCGGACACCAAGGCATGCCCCACCTGGGGCAAAGTCCCCGCTGGGACGCTATCTCTAAGTAACTACTTACTAACTACGGTAAACACACTATTTACAAGGCCTTAAGGCTCGAAAACTGAAGTAGAAGAACTGCTAACCCCTATCAGGAAAGGGAAAGGAGCTCCAACTAACCACCACGGGTGGTAAGAAGGAACTGAGAGGGCATAGGGCCGGCAGCGCCTAATATATCGAACATGAACATGGCACTAAGAGGGCGCCAGTGCCGACCCTATGGATACCGCTAAGGCAAAAATCTCCGATGAGAGCGCACGTGGGTGCGTGCACACCTAAAATAGAATCGACATGAGCAAACACTTGAAGAACATCATTCATTTGTTAAACAGCACTTATCCCGCTAGAAAGCAATAAGGTACAGTGCCCTGTTTTCAAATACATACATTCATGACCTTGGCATCTCTGATATTGGCAACATTGCCAGTAATCAGGCTGCTCAAAGCTGGCAGAAACCTCCACACATCTCCCTCTCAGTCACCAGCAAATATTTCCCCCTGGCTCTCACAAATATGATGCAAATTACAACTAACAGAGAGAATACGGGGCAGATGATCCAAACTCCAGGCAGTGCATGTCACACACCTCCCTCCCGCAACCTGCCCTTTAGCCTACCAACAACACAGTGCACAGACATCAGCAACTCTGGGGGGACTGAAATAGCTCCTTGCTCCTGTCCAGATTTCCATTCTATGGCTTCATGAGCTAGGGAAACAGGCATTAGGGCTGGGTCACCTAGAAAAACTGCTACTACATCCAGAGTGTCTAAGCTATGGGAGGGGGAAAAAATATTCCTCGTGCCAGTCTTGCAAACAGAGCTGGATTTGTGAAGACCCTAGCTTCATGGAGCAGCCAATATTTTATCACCAGTGTCACAGTAGTTAGTATTTTTCTTTAAGGCCAAGCTAATGAAGTTAGGAAACTCTCAGCCTTCAGTGGAAAAATAAAAAAAAAGATTCTAGCTCTCATGGTTGCAGAGAAAAGTTTGTACATGTCACCATAGTGCAGTCTAAAGACTCAAAAACACAGAAGATAGAATTCAAAATAAAGCTTATTCTCTGTAAATCAGTCACTAAGGAGTGACAGAATCACAGAGCAGGCCTAGTATTCCAGGCAAGTGAAAACAGGACATTACACAGACCAGTGTTTCTCAACCAGTGAATCGTGACCCTGGGAAGCAGAGTCACAAAAGCCAAGTGGGGTGGGGATGTGAGGCAGTGAAAATTTATTACAATCTATTATCGATACATTTTCTTTACTCTTACTTTTATAATGAAGAAGGGGTTGCCAACCTGAAAAGACTGAGAAACACTAACACAGGCCAGACACATTGGTCTCCACAGAGGTCCCAGAGCCCTGTGTTTCTAGTGAACTTTGTCATAGAAATGTCCTGACACTGCACTCAAAATGATAGTGTTGAGCTATGCATTTTTATGCACTTAATCTGTTCTTAAGTGTAATAGGTTGAATGTCTTTCTAAGAGCAACTATACTTTACTTTTGGTTTGTAACAAAAACAGTAGATCTATGCAGCTAAGTTATTAAGTTCTACTTTAGTCTAAACCAAATACCACAGTACCACGCTTTGGAGGAGTGAAGGATATTGCATCAGTTGAGTCAGTAATTTTGTTGGCTAGCAAAGGACATTGTCCCAGTTTTGCCTTTATGTCTAGGGTTCCAGGCAAAACCTCTGACCGGGTGCCAGTCTCAACATAACATTTGCTTTTAACATACTTAATGAGCTCCAAACAACGGAGAGCAGAACTGCAGATAATCAGCATCAGCACAGACTTCTTCTCCTTGTGGGATTTACGAAGTTTTGCCCATTTGGGACAGACTGCAACAAGAAATACAAAATACACAGAGAAAGCTATGACTTAAATACATATTGCAATGCTAAAGTACATGATGAATAGCTGCCTGCCGAAAGAATATACTTACAGCACACTACTTCACAATCTCAGTTTGTAAAACATGTAAATTAAGATATTTCCAAAAAATTAACAAACAAAATGTCTCGTACCAAACAATGAAATATGATTATCAAATAGGTTACATTAGAAAACAGGTTATGTAAGGGTCAAAATGCAGCCATTGTATAAACACGCACAAATCCATTGACTTCATTTGACCCTAAATTTGCAATGCAATTTGATTTATAGTAGTGCTTTAATAGAGAGAACAATTGTTAAATGGAATACATTTATTGCAACTGTACCACAAGGATGTAAAAGCAGATCTACTTAATCAGGAGATCCCATTACTAGTAGCCAGGGACAGGTAGAAATGGTACAATAAAATTAAGACAACGTAATTAGGCCTTGTCTACATGGGTGGCGGCGTTTAGGGTACGCATAGCTACACCACACAGTGAAAAACGCAAGCTGAGTCCACACTGAGATGTGCAGCTACACAAAGCAGTGAAAGGCTCTGATGGGGGGAGGGAGTGGGGAAAGACTCCAGCTACACAAAGTTTCCAGAGCCTTTTCCTGCTGCCTCCCCACTGCCAGAGCCTTCCCACACTGCCAGGAGTCTTTCACTGCTGCAGGGAAAGGCCTCAGCAGCGGGGAGCTGCCAGAGCCTCTCTCTGCTCCCTTGCCCCCTTCTCCCCCAGCCTTTCACCACTGCCAGAGTCTTTCCTTGTGGTGGGGAAAGGCTCCAGCAGCAAGGAGGCAGCGGAACACTGCACTGCTAAAGACAGCAGTGTAGATAGGGAGGCATTGCTTGGGCATGTAGAGAGCCGTGTAGGGCATATGCCATAAGGTTCTGGCATGTCTTTACTCATATATACCTCACCATCTACACTGCTATTTATATCCATGCTGGGGGGGGGCGTGCATTGTATGTACTCTACACACTACCATAAGCATAGACATAGCCTTACATATTTAACAAAGTGTGGTCAAATATTAAGAAATATTTTCCCAAATATTATTTAAGAGCAAAACTAAAATATTTTGATGCAAAATAATAATCTTGCAGAATACAAACACGCAAAACATAAAAGATGTAATATAACTGAATTTATGAATATTTCAAGGTCAAGATTAATTTTAATCCTTTAATCCTTTAAAAAGTGGAAGTTAAATCCTAATGAGGAAAATAGAAAAGAGCATAAAATCTGGCTAATGAAGTGTAAAAATATAATTAGGAAGGCCATAAAAGAATTTGAAGAACAGCTAGCCAAAGACTCAAAAAGCGATAGCAAATTTTTTTTAAGTACATCAGAAGCATGAAGCCTGCTAAAAAACCAGTGGGGCCACTGGACGCTTGAGGTGCTAAAGGAGCAATCAAAGACGATAAGGCCATTGCGGAGAAACTAAATGAATTCTTTGCATCAGTCTTCACGTCTGAGGATGTGAGGGAGATTCCCCAACCTGAGCCATTCTTTTTAGGTGACAAATCTGAGGAACTGTCCCAGATTGGGGTGCCATTAGAGGAGGTTTTGGAACAAATTGGTAAACTAAACAGTAATAAGTCACCAGGACCAGGATGGTATTCACCCAAGAGTTCTGAAGGCACTCAAATGAGAAATTGCAGGACTACTAACTGTCGTCCGTAACCTATCATTTAAATCAGCTTCTGTACCAAATGACTGGAGGATAGCCAATTTTTAAAAAGGGCTCCAGAGGTGATCCTCGCAATTAAAGGCCGGTAAGCCTGACTTCAGCACCGGGCAAACTGGCTGAAACTATAGTAAAGAACAAAATTGTCAGACATATAGATGAACACAATTTGTTGGGGAAGAGTCAACATGGTTTTTGTAAAGGGAAATCATGCCTCACCAATCTACTAGAATTCTTTGAGGGGGTCAACAAGCATCTGGACTTTTTCAAGGTCCCTCACCAAAGGCTCTTAAGCAAAGTAAGCAGTCATGGGATAAGAGGGAAGGTTCTCTCATGGATTGGTAACTGGTTAAAATATAGGAAACAAAGGGTAGGAGTAAATGGTCAGTTTTCAGAATGGAGAGAGGTAAATAGTGGTGTCCCCCAGGGGTCTGTACTGGGCCCAGTCTATTCAACATATTCATAAATGATCTAGAAAAGGGTAAAGAGTGAGGTGGCAAAATTTGCAGATGATACAAAACTCAAGTTAGTTAAGTCCCAGGCAGACTGCGAAAGACTACAAAAGGATCTCTCAAAACTGGATGACTGGGCAACAAAATGGCAGATGAAATTCAATATTGATAAATGCAATGTAACACACATTGGAAAACATAATCCCAACTATATGTATAAAATGATGGATAGTTCTCTGAAAACATCCACTCAAATGTGCAGCAGCAGTCAAAAAAGCGAACAGAATGTTGGGAATCATTATGAAAGGGATAGAAAATAGGACAGAAAATATCATATTGCCTCTATATAAATACACAGTACGCCCACATCTTGAATACTGCGTGCAGATGTGGTCGCGCCATCTCAAAAAAGATATATTGGACTTGGAAAAGGTTTAGAAAAGGGCAACAAAAATTATTAGGGGTATGGAACGGCTGCCGTATGAGGAGAGATTAATAAAACTGGGACTTTTCAGCTTGGAAAAGAGATGACTAAGGGGGGATATGATAGAGGTCTATAAAATCATGATTGGTGTGGAGAAAGTAAATAAGAAAGTGTTATTTACTCCTTCTCATTACAGAAGAACTAGGTGTCACCCAATGAAATTAATAGGCAGCAGGTTTAAAACAAACAAAAGGAAGTATTTCGTCACACAACGCACAGTCAACCTCTGGAACTCCAGGCCAGAGGATGTTGTGAAGGACAAGACTATAACAGAGTTCAAAAAAAGAACTAGATAAATTCACGGAGGATAGGTCCATCAATGGCTATTAGCCAGGATGAGCAGGGATGGTGTCCCTAGCCTCTGTTTGCCAGAAGCTGGGAATGGGGATGGATCACTTGATGATTAACTGTTCTGTTCATTCCCTCCAGGGCACCTGGTATTGTCCGCTGTTGGAAGACAGGATACTAAGCTAGATGGACCTTTGGTCTGACCCAGTATGGCCGTTCTTATGTTCTTAAGTGGGCAGATATGCATACTATCTTGGGTATATCATGAGGATTCTACTTTCTCTTGAATACTGCACTAAAAATTTTTTTTATAAATAAACTCCACACTCCTTGCGACCAATATTTTACTCACTTTCCTTCAGGTATGAAGAAAAACTGTGGGTGAGGTCATTGGCTGGCAGGAAACAGGAATCTGAAACCATGAGACACAAAATGTTTTGGTTGACAGATTTGCAACAGAACAATTGAGTATATTCATAAGTTTACAGTACAGCACTAGGTATAGCTATTAAATCTTTCTTGGATTAAATCTACCAGTAGTGCTTATTCTTTGAAAACTATGTGGAGTGCCCTTTGGAAAGGCAGAGTTTCGTGGTCCCCACTACGCAACAGCAATGAGCTTGTGAACTGCTTAACCGAATCATGGTAAAATCTATCAACACAATTTTAATTCCCTCCTCAATTATCTGAACGTTTTTCTCTCCTCACCCACCGTAAATATAGCATTACACAACTGACCACATACATAATGGAGGGTTTTCACATGCCTTTGTGAAATCGATCAGAAGCCACAGCCAGAACCATTATGACTGGTTGGACCAGTGGTCCAATCTAACATGGCAAATCCTACATTCAGGAGTCACTAAAACAATCAGGATTGGATAGAATAAAAGTAAGACGTGGGTCATCCTCTTATCAATGGGGTTACTTTTCTCTCTGGACTTTCATATTGCACAAGTCTGTAAATTATGCTCAATCACAGTTATATAAATACAGTAACTCCTCACTTAAAGTTGTCCCGGTTAACTTTGTTTCGTTGTTACGTTGCTAATCAATTAGGGAACATGCTCATTTAAAGTTGTGCAATGCTCCCTTCTAACGTCATTTGGCAGCCGCCTGCTTTGTCCACTGCTGGCAGGAAGAGCAGCCTGTTGCAGCTAGCTGGTGGGGGCTTGGAACCAGGGTGGACTGGCAGGCCCCCATCAGCTCCCTGCTCCCCCAAGTTCCCTGTGCTGCAGCCGCCCAGCAGGCTATCAATCGGCAGTTCAGCTGTCCCTCCCCCCACTGCCATGTGCTGCTCCTGCTCTCTGCCTTGGAGCTGCTCCCAGAGACCCCTGCTTGCTGTGCAGGGGGGGAAGGAGAGGGCTAATGTCAGGGTGTCCCCCTCCCCCCTGTTCCTGCACCCCACTTACCCCTTCTCCATATAGAGCAGGGAGGGGACACTGACGGAGAGAGTCAGAGAGAACTTGGGGCAGCAGCTGCTGTCTCAACTTCCTGATTCACTTAAAAAGACAGTGCACTTAAGAGTGGGTCAGCTTACTTAAAGGGGCAGTGTGCATTTCTCTCTCTCTCCCACACACAAGGTGTGTGTCTGTCTCTGTCTGCTATGCTGTCTCCCCTCCCTCGTGTTCGTGCTGCCTTGTGTGAGAGGCTACATTAACAATGTGTTAACCCTTGAGGGCTCAGCCAAGTGCTAGTTCATCATTTAGCAGTAAGGCATTCCCTAGGAAATATCCCTCCCTCTTCCACCATCTGACTTCACCACCTCAACCAAGCTTCACAATCATCATAGCTGTGAACAGTATTAAATTGTTTGTTTAAAATGTATACTGTGTGTATGTCTATATAATATATAGTTTTTTGTCTGGTGAAAAAAATTTCCCTGGAACCTAACCCCCTCTATTTACATTAATTTTTATGGGGAAATTGGATTCACTTAACATCGTTTCGCTTAAAGTTGCATTTTTCAGGAACATAACTACAACGTTAAGCGAGGAGTAACTGTATTGACATGCATTTTAATTCCCCATCCTCACTAGGAGGCCCTCTCGATGACACTCTCTCCATCCCAGATATAAATCTGCCAAATTTTACCCAGCCACTAATCCCCATTCAGTTAAACCAATAGCTGTCAATGGCCATTAGTCTCCTCCTTTTTGTGAGAATGCACAAACTCAGAGTTTTAACACAGACTTCCAAATGCACCCTACCGCACCATCATTATGCTGCATGAAACCTGGCACTCCAGGAAGCATATCTTTAGGAGGGGTATGTTTGGTAATGTGTCTGTAATCATGTAGATTAAATATTTTTTTATTCTGAAAATGATAAAACTATAGGATTAAAAAATCTCTCTGATCACTTGTTGTAAAGTGTTAGTTAAAGGCAATTTGGTGTCAATCTGAAAACCTCAATGAGGGGACACAAAAGGTATATGCTTCCACATGATTTGTGCGAAATATCAAGAATGGGCAGTTTGTTTCCGATACTGCAACTGTGGTGCCCCCCTAGAATTTGGCTTAAAGTAGTATAAAAGCAGTTTTTCTCCAACAGTAGGATGGGACAAAATTCTAGCCTGAGGTATTTCAAAGTGGCAAATACAGAACAACTTGAGCTGAATCATAGACCAGAGCTTCACTTGCCAGTTTAACAGCTTTCCTTCTGTCTCTCCTAGTTTTAAATAATTAGTATTAAGTGAGCATGAGAAAGCATTTTGATTGTGGATGCACGTGTAATTATCAGCATGTTACTTGTCCAAACATTGAACAGAACAGATTTAAAAATTTTATTCAAGTTAAAGTTAAAGTTAAAATTAAACATACACAAGTTAAGAGGGAAGGTACTGTACATCTGGGGTCAGGTTTGAGTTATGAGGGATTACAGGTATTGGTTACAAGGATCATGAGATACATACATATCACGTAACCAGCATAGACCCAGATTGGGGTGTGGGAGTTTTTAAAGCGTCAGTGGATAAGTGGGCCCATGGAATGTATTAAGAGTCCAAGTCAGTATCAGTGTAGCGAATAAGTACATGGGTGGGATGCATCCCTTGGTTCATCAAGGAAGGAAGTGGGTTATTTCCCTGGTCGGTGGTCTCGATTACTCAACCTGGTATTGACGGTGTCCCGTATAGATGTCTCTGGACCACCTGATGCTGTCGGACACCATGAGCTGTCTCATGAGCGGGGCATAGCGTCGACCAACTCCACACGCTCTCAGTACCGGCTCGTTGTGGGGGTTCCACGAGCCCAAGGGCTCCCACGATTTAACACCTCAATCTATCCGCTAACGTGTTTTGGACCGAATTAACCCTAGCAGCTATCTCTTGTCAACTGATCCCCAGGCACCCGAGGGGGGAAGCACTCAGATTCAAACAAAGCGGAGGCTATGTTATTGCTGCCAACCTCACTTCACCATTTCTGACAGGGTGGATGTGAAGGCAGACTTAATTTATAGCTGGAGCACAGCAGAAGCCCTGCCAGCTAAATTTGCTGAAGGAAGCTGCTTTCCATCATTGCACCCTCCATGTGGTGGATTTTCTATTGCTGCAGTCTTAGGTTTATACCACCAGAATTCAGAATCTGACCCCTGGTATTAACAATCACTTCCTAATTGTTTACTTAGGGGCTGTGTCTAAGAGGACGTGAGCGTGCTCAATACCTTACAGGATCAGTCTTTGATTTATGCATTTGGTTTTTTTATTTACAAGATGCACCTCCCCAGCACTGTAGGATAAAACACTAAGGTTTCAACTGCAGTTTTAATTCCAAAGGTGAAGCTATCAATACTAAATGAGTCCAAAGGGCAGCGTAGAAAAGACTTTACAAGGAGTAATTTCACAGCTCTAAATGTCTATTTTTGATGCTGTCCTATCTTCAGTCCTTCAGGGCAGTTGTGTAATCTATCTTTGCCATTATTTGTGCTAATGAGGGCCTAGCCAGTCTGAATACAGTAACTCATATTAATGATTTAATAATGTTGAATAATTCAGAGGAAGATGTAGAAGGACAGAGTTCTTAATTTTCCAATTTCAAAAGGAAACTAAATACATGTCGTGGGTCAATGGCTATTTTCACCAAACCAGCAGAACCGGGATGTTAACAATACCTTTAAAAACCCAGAAAGGATTAAAACCACATAACTACAGCTTGCAGCAGCCAGAAACCAAGTTGGCTCAAACCCGAACATCTATGTTTAGTATTTTGCTAACACGACTAAACAACTTCAAGTAGTTGCCCTCTGTTCTGCCCAGTGAGTTGATACGAATGACTTGACAGCTACAGAAGCCACCAATCCCTTCGGCTTTGTAAGCTTCCAATTCCCCCTTCAAGAAAAGAAAGAAAAAAACAACCCAAGACCCAATCCATATGGAAATGGGTCGCTTCACTAGCCTAAAGGCCTTTCTTAACAGGAAAGCAACAGAGTATTGTTATTTGCACAAAACCCTATGGGTTTAGATGTATAAAATGTAAGTGCTTCATAGCAATACAGAGGATGGAAGAGACTTCTCTGGTTTTTAGGATGCAATGCGGCAGGATGGCAAAACTCTCCCTTGATTCAAGAAGAAAGCTAAGCAAACCCTAGAGAAAGAAAGGAGGGTCAGTCTAGGATCACATGTCTCTGCATGAAGCTGGGAAGAGAGTGCAGTTATCTAGAAAGACAAGCTTTGAACAGTCAAAAACAGAGAGTGCAGCTTGGCTGAAAGGATCATAGTGGGGGCACAGGGCACAAAGAGTTCAATGAGTATCAATGAGATAAAACAAGAGCCAACAGACTTGTTACTGGGGCCCTTTTGACTCTAAGTATACAATATCAATAAACAGGAGCTCAGAGTATCTTCTTATATAACCCAACAACAAGAATTAATGCTACAACTTGGGCTCAAAATAAGGAATCAAAATTTTTTAGGCTAAAGTTTTTAGGGGTTAAGGTAAGCTACGGGGAGGAAGGCCTCTCTGTCTAAACCAAAAAGAAAATTGTAATGATTTTTATTACAACCCCCCTCCCCTCCACTTTGACAGCACAGAAAAGTGGATTTTTATTACAACCCTCCCTCTTCCCCTTCACATTGACAGCATTGGAAAACTAATTCCACTTTATTCATAGAACAAAATGCACAGCAGTACAGTTTCCTCTTCACCTCAAACCTTTAGTGGAGTGAGATGGGAGTTCAGTCTCCATGCCCTGCCCATTTTATCACTGGGCTCACCTGTCTCTCTCCAGTCAGACTGCCAACAAGCAGCCAGTTTTGGTACAAAATCCGTCCATTAGGGCTGGACTAAAGCTGCCAACTCATTTCATATAGCTCACCAAAAAGCCAACAGGTGATAAGAGCAGTGTAGTCAACATTCCATAACTAATTCAGAATGGTGTCTGACTATTCTTCCTTCTTTAGAATTTATTTCAGCTCAGGTGAAGCCTTATCTTAAATGTTTGAGTACAGCGCCACTAACCACAGGAATAAGACCAATTTTCCTGGCTCTCAGTAACTTGGAAACCATTACTTAGAAATCCCCACACTTCTATCAAAAAAGAAACTTCCTGAAATTAATGTTCTGCAATGACTGGATATGTTGAAACAATGCTTCCTTTCGTTTCCTTAACTGCACCATTTAGAAAACAAACCCACTTACTTATTCCAAAAGAATTCACAACTCAATCAGCACAGCAATACCCTACAAGAAAAAATTCTCATAAAACCCCATAAAACTCAGGAGATCTGGATTAAGAAATCCTTTAGTTCCTAAAACAGATGAATCCCCATCCCCCACGCAGAAGGAAATGCACAAGACATCTCTTTGATACAGCACATTTTACCTGGCAGTTTTAACTCTTCTAGTTCAATCACTGAACGTTTAGTACCAAAGTGTTGATTAAGTAGCTTTTGTAGGTCTTCAGGGATGCCTGGTTTTGGAGATGATTTTGCAAGAATATCAGAAATTTTCTTCTACAAACAAAAGTAAAAAAAGGAGATGTAAGGCATTTTCAATATGGTGTTTGCTATCTGACAATCCAACGATAATCTGTAAGAGTATGTTTCTTCATAATCTTATACAGGTGAAACTCAGTCCTAAAGTCCTTATAATTGGGCAAAACTCCAATTGCTTCATTGGGAGTGAAAATTTCAGAACTGGGTCCGCAGCCTGTGAAGATGCATTGTGAAGTAAAAACCAAAACATCTTTGTACCTCTGTTATGCACTCTACTGCAATACTGGCATTTTCTCAAAGGTTGTGTTGGGGGAGGAGTTGGGTGATAGGTTTTTTAATTTATTACTTTAGCAGTGTTGCCGAGTCTCTCAAATGTATCACAAATATTACAATAATGGGTGTTTTTCTTAAAGCTCCAGCTACAGGAGTCAAGAGATTATTGAAGAATCTCAGCTCTCATTTAAATTTAAAAGGTAAGCTTGCAGCCCTCTTGATTGCATAGAACAGTTTGGAAACATGACTAGAGAATACCCTAGCAGCTCAAAAACCAACAGGCAAAGGAAAAAAAACCCCAAGATTTATTTGAAATGTTATTGCTTTTAAACTGATCATGATTCTGGGGGGCCTAGTTCATGATTTTTGAATGATTGGGGTTGACAATACTGCTCTAAAAATATCAAGAATTAGGGTTGCCAATTTTGGTTGGGTGTACTCCTGGAGAATTCATCACATGACATAATATTTAATTAACGATTAATCTTTAATTCCTGGAGACTCTGGGCCAATCCTGGAGGGTTGCCAACCACATCAAGAATACCAGGTCCTCATTTCCATCTGTTTGTTGGAGGATTTTGGCAAGATCTTTCTAGGACCTGGATGGTGATATCTCAGGGGACTGAAACCTGAGGTACAGTTTTCAGTCTCCAACTGGGAGACAGGAGCAAGGATGCTGGATTGTACAGCATAAGGACATGTCAGCAGTTGAAATTTCAAATGCAATATTATATATAGATACTTTGAGACCATTTTCATACATCATAAAGGAGAGTGACAAACTTTTTAAAAATTCTGAGCAGCCTACCTTTAGCCAGCAGTCATGAAAATGGTATTTTATAAATGAAGCCCTCATTTAGGGCTTGATCTTAATCCCACTGAAATGAGTCAGAGTTTTGCCATGCTTTTAAGTCATAATTTCACTTTCTTAATTAATTAATTAAATGAATGACAAGGGAAGAGAACATGGGTCCCTCTTTATTTAAATGATCTTACTTCTTTTAAAAACAAGAGCTTTTCAAGCAGAGAAAACAGCTTGGCATGACAGAGGGTATTAAAATATGGACAACCCTAACAGCCAGACTGTGAACTCCTTATTCCTGTTAGTGACATGTTACTCGCTTAAGCGATCCCAGCTAACTGCTCACCAATGGGACTAAAGAGATCATAACCTGGCCCTAAGAAAGGTCTTGAAAATGTTTTGCCCAGTCCCAAAACATTTAGGCCCTGAACCAGAACCTTTTGAAAGCACTGGGAGCATTTGCAGCGGACTTTGGCGCAAGCCCTTGCCATGTCTATGTGATTTCACTCAGTGAACAGCAGTAATGCAAGTTCCATCCTGATTCAGTAAAATTTTCCTGCTGTGTAATGACTGCAAGCTGGGCCACTTTTTGGAGATGTTTTATAGAGAGTAATTATCTAACAGATAATAACCCAAGATCAACAAGACTCATTCTGCTTAGTACCACGGGATAACTGTCGTTTCACAGGCTCATTACGTCATTCACTGACTCACTCAATTCCTTCTGGAAAATTATGGTTCTCTTGAGGAAGATGCTGATGTTAACGAGAAATTCCATAACAGTCAGTGCGAGGACACCTGATCATACTCTTTTTCTTCAAGGAAAGCTGTGGGAAAATGTTCTTCACACAGGAAGTTTTATTATTTTTCTTCCAATTCATTCCAGATGCTTAAGGAGCAAAGGGTTTTACTTTATTTATTTATTTATTTATTTATAAAAGAGAGAGTCATTAGTTTGGAACCTATATGTTAGTACAGTATAATAAATTCTTCATGATGATTACTTGACAGGTTATGTGTACAGACTTAATGGCATATTACCACTGAAAAAAAAAAGATCTAACTAAGCCTCTACTGTTTGCATGAAAACTGGAGGTTTATTTTAGGTCTAGTCACCCATTTTCATCATGGGATGCATTTGTTTTGGCTGCAAAGAAAGTGACATGGTTATTAATGCCAGACCTGCATCTAAGGCAAAATCCTCCCATCCCCTGGGGTGTGTACAAGGTCTAACATGAAATTAAAACCCTGCGTACCTGCTCTGTGAGACAGCTAAGCATGTTAGTCTGTTCAGAAAGACAACACACTTGGTGCTATATAATCTCCACCAGGACTGTGGAGGGTGCCCCTGGGGACAGGCATGGGTCATGGTCAGAAGGTCAATACAGAACAAGGACCCCAGTAGCTATACTGTGGGGAGAAAAGGGACCAAAGCACTACTGTCCATGAAATGCAGTAACTGCTGTGGCCTGGCTGAAAGGATGGGATGGGGTGATTCTATGCCCCAATGCCCTTTCAATCCCTGCATTAAGCTCTTCTAGACAGCTTTGGACACAAGGTTGCGGTTGGGTACGTAGGTGTGAAGCAGGTATTTGACTGGAGTTGAGAAAGGTTTCTCTTCTAAGACAGTTGATTTTCTCTCTTTCATAAAACTGGCTGCAATGTTATGGTCCCAGTACACTACACCAAGGGAAACAAGCGTCTAAAACCATTTCAAGGACACCACTGACATTGTACTATTCTGAAGCTGACATGTCTTATAAAAGCAACTGCACCCATCCAGACCCAAAGATCATTTGTGTTGAACTTTCAGTTGGGCGGGGGGTGGAGAGGGAGTTTCCAATACCTTCCTTCTCCTTTTCACCTTCACAGTGTTTTCTTCTTTTTCCTCAGGACGAGTTAGAAAACATTCCGCAGGCTGCAAAGCAGATGTTGTAAAAAGAGATTGATCATCAGAGATATTATTACCACAGAACATGATGGAGTGGGGGCAGCAGTTGGGTACAAAGATTCAGATACTGATAGAGAGAGAAAAAAAATAATATGTACAGGTTTGGGGTAAAACTCTGCTCTGTTACAGTGGTGTAAAGCTGAAGTAACTTCTGGAACTACTTCATATTCACACTGGTGTAACAGAACAGAAAAAAAGCACAGAAACCTGAAACATACGAGTCATAGGCACACCTTTATCATCTGGTTTACAGCATGTTTAATACAACAACAAAAAATCAGAAGGAAAAAGTGAACAGAGCTTTCAAAAAGTAAATACATGTAATCACTATTATTGTGTGAGACAATCATTCTAACAGGTTTCAGAGTAGCAGCCGTGTTAGTCTGTATCCGCAAAAAGAACTCATTCTAACTTTGCCAAACAGGCCTTTGTAATAATTGGGTACAACCTGACCAACCAGCTGGTGACCTATACCATACAGATAGGAGAGAATAACTGGAAATAATGATTTTTCTGTATTTCTGATTTCCTTTTTTTTATGTTTATAATGTAACATTTTTCAAGAGATGTTTTCAAATTTTGCTCTATGCTGTTCTTCATTTAATTCCATGAAGATTGGCTTTTTAGTCCATGAAATGTCTCTTTGGTTCATGTCTCCCCACTTGTATGTATTTAGGATGATCAGTATATGAGCACTCAGTTTGTAAAGGTGGCAAATTAGAGAGATCATGTCCAGAGGTCACAGGAAAATTAAATATAGTGGTAGCTCATGGACCATCAGTGGTACATATACAACAGTTTGAGAACTGCAAGTGTAGCTGCTAGCTGGGTATTATTAATGGGGCTTAGTCCTAACAGCCCCTAAAAGCTGCCACCATGAGTATGATTCTCATATGGGCAGCATGTGTTAAACTACTAAATTAAAATCAACCCATCTTCCTAACTCTGGCCGAAATTATAAATGGAGCCTGCAAAGGGAAATCTCTCTCTCGTCCATTCCCCACCTCTTTCATCTCAATCCAGCAGGTCACAAAGTTTTGGATCCATTGTCTATGCTGTTATCGCTGTTGTAAGAGAGACAAGGTAGGTGAGATAATATCTTTTATTGGACCAAGTTCTGTTGGTGGAAGCTCTGTGTATCTCAAAAGCTTGTAACTTCCACCAGCAGAAGTTGGTCCAATAACAGCTATTACATCACCTACTTTGTCTCTCTCATATCCTGGGACCAACAGGGCTACAACAACACTGCAAACAATTATTGCTATAAGTTACTCTATTGTGGTAGCATCTTCAGGATCAGGAGACCATTGTGCTAGATGCTGTACAAATATAATGCCCAGGCAACTCACCTCCCTGTTCCTGTGAGCCTAAGTTTTTCTCTTCTTGTCCAGACTCCCATATATACCCCATCCACAAGACTGATTCTAAACTTGCTGGCCCAAACCAGTTTGATGAGTTTCTTGTTTTTCTCTCCCCCCTCAAGATGTATGTGTCATAGCTCAGGGCAAGTATTTTCCCCTTGTGGTGAAGCAAGAGCACCCACTCTAGGCTCCCGGCTTCTCAGCTGTCACCTCTCTTAGGAGGAGACTCCAGTCTCTCTCCCTTCTGACTGCGGGTTTTCCAGGCTGCACAGTTTCTTGACCACACTGTGAATTCTCCAGCAAGTCAGACTGACTAAGCAGGCCTGCTTTGCCTTCTCCTTAGAGGAAATAAGCAGCGTAACTGCCCACAGGTAGAAGGTACCACACAGCTCTTCATGAGCAAGAACATTTATTCTTAAGCTAGTCTTATTGAAAACGTTAGAGAAAAAAAACATATTAAAACAATAAAAGAACCTACACACATGCTAATAAGCTTACCAGAGATCACCCCAAAGGCGCTGACTCCATGGGTGCTCCAGGGCTGGAGCACCCACGGGGAAAAATTAGTGGGTGCTCCACACCCACCGGCAGCCAAGCTCCCCCCTCCTCGCCTCCTTCTTCCCCCCCCCCGAGCGTGCCATGTCCCCGCTCCTCCCCCTCCCTCCCAGCGCTTCCCACCCCCCTGCCGTCTAACAGCTATTTGGCGGCACTTAGGACTTTCTGGGAGGGAGGGGGAGGAGCGGGGATGTGGTGTGCTCAGGGGAGGAGGCGGAGAAGAGGCAGGACAGGGGCGGGGACTTGGGGGAAGGGGGTGGAATGGGGGCGGGAAAGGGGCATGGCTTGGGTAGGAAAAGGCGGGATGGGGCGGGGACTTTGGGGAAGGGGTGAAATGGGGGTGGGACGAGGGCGGTGCAGTGACGGGAAGAGGTGGGGTGGGGCGGAGCCAGGGGGGCGAGCACCCACTGGGCAGAGGGGAAGTCGGTGCCTATGGATCGCCCTAACTCCAGAAGGGTCCTGGTAGGAATCAGTCCTTCAAAACACACATGAATTTTCCTGTGGTAACAGGTTCATAACACCTTTTGCTCAAAATAAGAACACTCATGAATCTGAGAGTCACTCCATTATACACTTTGGGCCTTTGATATTGGGACCCTGGGAACAGTTAATCAGCAGACAAGGAGTTTCTCCTTGGGATGTAGCTTCAAAAGGTTGGATCCGGAGGTGGGAATTTGCATTCCCCTCCTCCAAAGTATTTCCTATAAAACCCACTCAACTAAAAATTCATTCTCGTTTGGCCCATTGTTAAGAGTCCTTTGAAGCTCTCATAACAACTTCCCAGGGTTGACATTAAGTCATGTCTCCCCTTTAGAGATGTACATACAATCCCACTATAATACATAAACATTTGCATTTTTAATACAATGAACTCCCAAGATACGTAAACTTAATTCAGTAAGGTCTGTCCAGGATATTGCAGGAAATGGCCATATCTGTCACAGTATGGACTATAGCTTGTCTCTCCATTGCTAGTCTTCCACTGAAACATGTACACAGAACCATTATTTTTAATGATTTTCCACTGAAACTAACCTAGACTCATTGACTATTTTGTTCCACTTAGATGCACAAGACTCCTTTGGTAGTGGAGCAGTGTAGGCCTGGTGAGCTGATGAGCCCAGGAATACAAGTATAATTTATTCAGACACAACAACTCCACACCACATATAACTGAGATGTTCGGATTAACCTAATTACAGTGAATGGCTGTAAGCTTATGCGTGTCCTTTGTTGGTGGTTTGGAAATGTCAGTAGTTTAAGCATCTTATCTAGACAGAGCTTCAGACCCTTCTGCAAGTTTTCGCCTACTCTTGCTCATTCAGCAGCTTTTTGCAAATCTCTATTAAAAAAATATTTGCATTTTTTCCTTCTGCATTGTACTGTGCAGACTAGCCACTGATTTTGACCTGGCTCCATGTACTCTGCATATTTTTGTGCTATTTTTAGACGGAAGTTTTAAAAATGCAGAAAAACAGGAAATTTGTGCGGAGACCTTTGATTTATGAAATAAAATGCCACGAATTCCATGTTTGTTAATCACAGCCAGAACATAAAATGTTTCCTGTGTTATGTTTCTAATGCAACATCTCTTCACATGTCGCCAAGTAACTGAAAAACCAAAATGTAAAGTGAAAACAGTCTTGTGTCTGAGAGAGAGAGAGTGAGAGTTTACATTCCAATTAGGCCATCCACTGAATTTGGGAGTTACTGACAAAATAAACATTTCAACCTCCTGCTTTAAAATGGAGACAAATTATTCTTTTCATTGTGGGTCTGCAGACAGTCTATGAATTAATTAAACTATCAAAATAGTCTGTGGACTGAAAATATATATGTTAATAATTCCATTCATTTCTCTCCTGACTGGTTTCCATACACAAAGGCCACAACAAAATAGCTTCTGGACTGTTGATTAGACAGGAGTGAAGTGGATTAAATCTGCAATTTAATATGCACCAGAAATGCAGTATTCAAGTGAAATACATACATTAAAATTATAGGCACCTCTGTAAACATATCTGATTAGCAACCTTTCTTGCAACAAAAGAGCTGTGTGATACTGTAATGAATTTGTGGCCTCATGACGCCGCACACCATTGCCACATGGAGCATTATAGCTGCTGTGGGGCTAAAACTCAGAGCCCTCCTGCTCCAAAATCCAGGCTTCTACTCCTTAAACTAAACAAAGATCTCTGTTAGCAGTACATGTCCTAGGCCAGGGGTTCTCAACCTTTTTCTTTCTGAGGCCCCCTACAACATGCTATAAAAACTCCAGGGCCCAGCGGGGGAGAGGGGAGCTCAGGCTTGGGTGTAGTTCGACTTCTATTTTGGATGGGCAGGGGCCAGCGGGGCTCGAGCCAACTCTGCACGGCAGGGTCCATGGAGGTAGCACCACCTCTACCCCGATTTACCTCAGCAGGCCACCTACCAGTCTGGGTTAGGGGAGGGGGGCAACCAAAAATTATAACTCAAAGGTGGGGGGCTCAGCTCAAAAAGTTTGAAAACAGCTCAGGGGGCAGGAAGAGGGGTAGCTAGGGGCTGTGTGCAGGCGGAGGGTAGCTCAGGGTGCAGGAAGAAGGGTAGCTAGGGGCTGTGTGCAGGCAGGGGGGGTAGCTCAGGGGGCAGGAAGAGGGGTAGCTAGGGGCTGTGTACAGGCGGAGGGTAGCTCAGGGTGCAGGGAGGAGGTAGCTAGGGCTGTGTGCAGGCCCGGGGGTAGCTCAGGGTGCAGGAAGAAGGGTAGCTAGGGGCTGTGTGCAGGCAGGGGGGGTAGCTCAGGGGGCAGGAAGAGGGGTAGCTAGGGGCTGTGTGCAGGCGGAGGGTAGCTCAGGGTGCAGGGAGGAGGTAGCTAGGGCTGTGTGCAGGCCCGGGGGTAGCTCAGGGTGCAGGAAGAAGGGTAGCTAGGGGCTGTGTGCAGGCAGGGGGGGTAGTTCAGGGGGCAGGAAGAGGGGTAGCTAGGGGCTGTGTGCAGGCGGAGGGTAGCTCAGGGTGCAGGGAGGAGGTAGCTAGGGCTGTGTGCAGGCCCGGGGGTAGCTCAGGGTGCAGGAAGAAGGGTAGCTAGGGGGCTGTGTGCAGGCAGGGGGGGTAGCTCAGGGGGCAGGAAGAGGGGTAGCTAGGGGCTGTGTGCAGCTGGGGGGGTAGGGAGCTCAGGGTGCAGGGAGAAGGGTACTAGGGGCTGTGTGCTGAGAAAGCTCCCCTGTGGTTCCTGTTCCTCGAGGGTTCTGCTAGCCAAGGAACTGGGTCCCCCTGCCTAGGCGGCTCTTACCAGCCACGTGAGCAAAGGGGGCTGCGAGCTGAGGAGCAGTTTCAACCCCCTGCACCAGCAGCAGCAGGAGACGAGGGAACGCTGCAGCTGCCTGCTCCATGGCAGCAGCCAGAGCAACAGCTGCCCTGCACTGCCCGGCTCCAGCTTCCCGCTTCCAACCTGGCCAGGGGGCGGGGAAAGGAGGTGGAGGGGTGGAGCTTCCCCGGGACTGCCCTGCTCTTGCAGTGTAGTTGGGGGGGGGGTGTGTGCCAAAAACACCGGACCCTCAGGGCTACCCCGTGGGGGGTTCCGGGGATCAGGGCTTCAACTCTGCGGGTCCTGGCTTCAGCCCTACGGGATGGGGTATGGGCTCCGGGTTTTAACCGTGGGGCCCCCCGGCCCCCCAAAAGGGTTCACGGACCCCCTGTTGAGAACCACTGTCCTAGGCCACAGATAAGCAGTCTAATTCCCTCCAGTAGGAGGCAGTGCTACATGTACAGACGCTTATTCTTTGCAATGACTGTTATTTCATTTTAAATGTTAAACTGTAGTTAGTGGTGGCAAAAGTTGCTGTACTAACAGCCTTGAACTCCTCTGTTTATCTGCAGCACAGGTACAGGATGGGCAATGGTAGCGTAAGCCTCCCCCACATTACTCAGCCAAAGAGCCCCCATCATGAACAGGAGGTGGACAGAAGTTCACTGTCCATGGCTCATTCAGTCCTTGGTGCCTCTGCAGAGACCACCAAAAAAGGTGGCAATAAATGCCAGTGGTGTTTCTGACACTTGTCCATCACAAGCTGGAATGATACTACAAGCTTATTTCACCTATGCCACTGGATAGCCATCATATAGCTAGAACTTCTAGCTACTACTGACCTGGGCCAAATTGAAAACTGATGACCTAAAGCAGAAAGATTCTTATCTCATTCCTAATCCCTTATATCCATCCAGGTCACTCCCGTGTATGATACCTTGAAGGCAACAATACTAGGAGACCTTTTAAACTCCATAGTGTGTTATGGATGAATCTTCTTTCTGCCTACTTGCCAGGTTAGTCAGTGAGCTTCCTGCATCTTTTATTATTAAGCACATCCTGTGAGGTGCTGAGCGTCCTCAATTCCTACTGGTTTCAGTGGGAGTTGAAGGTGCTCAACATTTTGCAAAACTGGGCTCTAACAATGTCCATCACCTGGGACCCAATCATTCCTTACTCAAGTCTAAGGGCCATTTCAATGAGGGCAGATTCTGGTTGTCTCTCTCGGTGCTGTACAATATTTAAATAATAAACTATAAGACTCTTCAGGCAATGTCAACATTAAAAGACTGGCACATCACTTAGCCCTACACCACTGCACAGTCACCTGACTCAAGCCTGGGGAAAGAGATGGGCTCTGTGCCCTATTGTACCTGTATAAAATGAGACTAAAGTTATGACTGAAATCTCTTAAGATTGGAACCTAATCGTTTCCAAATAATGCAGGCAACACAGCAGTACTAAGCAAGAGATCAGGACAGTAAGTGGAGAAACGCACCATTTATTTAGGGTGAAAAGCCTGATTTCATTATGTATTATTATCTCTATGATCAATACAGTCACAAATCTTACCAACCTGTTTTCTTTTCTTTGATGTAGCAGGTTTGGACTCGGAGTCTGAGTCACGCTGCACTGGTTTACTTGTGTTGGTTGATTTTTCCATTTCTTCATCATCAGAAGGATCTGAGAAAAAAATGCAGTTTTTTTTTAAACACACCTCTCAATTTTCCATTAGAAAAATGTACAACAATAGTGATAATAGCTTCTATTGGGAGTCGCTGTAACATCATGCCCAGTTTATTTACATGAAACAACTTCAGCAGCAAGTAACATAGTTCCAAAATACAAGTGATTGAGGATTACTTCCATAGTCACTCTTAATATTTTCAATCCTCTGCTCTATAAGACAATCTGTTTTCCTATCTTTGTGGAATTCAGTGAATAACCTGCTACCTGCAGTATTATTAATAATAATTTACAACCTCTCCAAGAAATCTCAATCTCGTTCAGCAAAATGCCAAAAACATATTCATTCACTGTTTATTAACTAAAATTCTATAAGTTTAGTTACATTGCCGGGGCCGGCTCCAGGCACCAGGCAACCAAGCTGGTGCTTGGGGCGGCACCTGGAGGGGGGCGGCGCGGCGCTCGGGCCGCCAGGGAGAGCGGGGCCACAGCCGGGCTCGTCGCCCTCCCCGCGGCGCTCTGGCCGCCCTCCCCCCCCCCCCGCGCCCTCCCCCCGGCGCTCTGGCCGCCGGGGGGAGAGCCGAGCCCCAGCCGGGGCTCGCCGCCCTCTTGCCGCCCTGCCCCCGGCGCTCTGGCCGCCGGGGGGAGAGCCGAGCCCCCGCCGGGGCTCGCCGCCCTCCTCCCAGGGCTCCGGCCGCCCTCCCCCCCCCGCCCCCCCCGGCGCCCTGCCCCCGGCCGCCGGGGGGGAGAGCGGAGCCCCCGCCGGGGCTCGCCGCCCCCCCCCCCGGTTCCGCCCCCCCCCCCCCGCGGGGGGGTGGGCGGCCGGAGGCTTTTTTGCCTGGGGCGGCAAAAAAGCCAGAGCCGGCCCTGTACATTGCTCAGCTTTATTTCAAGACAAGTAAAAGCATGACCCTGATCCATGGCCCAAGATTTCCTATGTTCAGTTGTGGACCAAACCTAATAAATCACTGCTAGATCAACAAACCAGCGACAACACTACTGCTAGAAAATAATAATTTTTAGACCATAGGATTGCTGGGAAAACATCCCTTTCTTGGTAGATTTGTTGGCATTTCTCTTAGAAGAAGTCAGCTACTCCCTCCCTCTCCCCCAAGACACAAGACTTGCACTTTGAGAAAAAATAGCTCAGGCTGAAAGTCCAAACTGCTTTATTAGTATTAATTACTTATAAAAGCAAGAATGTGAAACTTGGTGACATGTTCTATTCTATAAAGATATATATATTCAATTCTGTGTCTAGAATTTTAGGCCATGGGACTCTTATTAGTGATGGTTAGGGAATGTCATCATTCCCACACTTAAAACAGAATGACCAGAAAGCTAAAAAACGCTGATGTTTTGAGAAAAATAATATGGATCAAGGAACATTCTGAATTTTTTTTAAGGGAAGCATTGGGAAGAAAGACCATTCAAAGAGCACTGGGAAGAAAGACCATTCAAGCAGATGTCAAGTTAACCTAGGAAAGAAGTTCAAATGCTTTTATTCAACTGCAAAAAACTTTCTGATGTAGACCAAATTACTATCAATAGTTACTCCTCTGCTAATCGTCAGAATCTTCATCCTATCAATTTTAATTATTAAAAGTGACTAATTCAATTTCTGTATCAAATAATTTGGGGGATCTTATTTTTTCTGTTCCTAATATGTATTGACAATCGTTGAAATCTCCTGCATTCTGAGCTTAGCAGTAGCCCATCTAAAGATTTTGCTCTTTATTTGAAAAATGTGAACAATATGATACTTTAAGCATTAAACTACAGAAGACATGCCCATTCACTATTATGTAACATCTGCGTGACCACCAGCAGTAAGTACTTACAGGCTCAAGAGATTAATAAAGAGAGACAAAAGAGAGAGACAATGAACTGTATTTGGTACTTACTAACTCACTGTGATTTATTTATTGAAAAATGAAGCATTAGAATGAAAAAGTCCATATAGTCCTCACTCCTCCAGAGATGCAACAATGCACATTAAAGTTTTGCAATAGAAGTTTGGAGATTTTTATAAACAGATTTCTACACATCAACACAATAATTTGGAATCACATGGGAAAATCCTAACATAACATAATGGTTATCAATGATTTTACATATTTAGCCCTGGAGACTATTACATTCTAAATTCCATGCTTTCTCACATTTTGGAGAATTTGAATTACAATAAGTATCCTTTGCAAGCTGCTGAGTTTAAAGTTTGTGAGCTTGATAGCTAGTAATGGAAGAAAAAAAATCAGTAAACACTCTGTAATAGACTGGATACCATCTGTCATGAAACCATATTGGATATAGATTTGATTATGGAAAACTGTGATCACTCTAGAAGCAGGATGGGGAGTGAAAAGGAAATTTTTCTTCTCTCCCACACATGCAACGGCCCCCTCCCTGAGGGACCTATCACCATGCTAATGAACTTTATTCAGATCAGAATTGTGGGCCAAGAAAGAACAGGCATTCATTTGCCACCTATAAAGGATCACAAGAGATTTTGAAATCCCAAGAGGAAAGTGAACAAAACCAAACCCTAATATTGCAGATCTAGAGTGGTGGTGAAAAACATCTCTTGCCCGGAGCACTGAGTCAAAGGCCTAAGGGAATGATCTGCTTGTCCCAAAGTGGTGTTAAGATAAACACTTTATTATGAGCAGGAACTATGTACCGAAAATGAAGTAACAAAAGTTTCTACTATTCTGTGTAACTGCAGCCTGCAACTGCCTTGTTCTGGGTTTCTCTGTTTCTGCCCCAACAGAAAGCGTGTCACAGGAAATTGAAGGTAGTATCTAGAGTCTGCAGGAAGTGTGGCATCTCTCCATTCCCTGGAGGACTTAGTCTACACTACAGCACATCTTCCCTGTTTTAAATTTCCTGACTGAACTAAAAAAAACACTATAAAACGGTGGTCACCAACCGGTCGATCGCGATCGACTGGTCGATCCTGGAGACTCTCCCAGTTGATCATGATCTCTGGCCGCTAAAAGTCCGATGGTGTAGTAGGGCTGCCGCTAAAGCAGGCTTGCTCCCTGCGTGCCCGGCCCCATGCGGCTCCCGGAACTGGCCAGCACGCCACCTCGGCCCCGGGGAAGGGGAGGGCAGGGGTCTCCCTCTGCGTGCTGCTCCTGCCTGCAAGCACCACCCCTGCAGCTCCCTTTGGCCTGGAATGGGGAACTGCGGCCAATGGGAGCTGTGGGGGCAGTGCCTGCAGAGAGGGGCAGCTCGCGGAGCCACGTGCTCCCCCCCCAGGGGCCACAGGGGTGTGTTGGCCCCTTCTGGGAGCAGAGTGGGGCTGGGGCAGGCAGGGAGCCTGCCTTTGCCCCACTGTGCCGCCGACCGGGAGCCGCCCAAGGTAAGTGCCGCCTGGCTGGAGCCCGCGCCCCAACCCCCAGCCCCTTCCCAGAGCCAGCACCCCATGCCCGCTCCTGCACTCCGAACTGACTTAAATCTTACGGTTGCTTAAACACAACCCTAACACATCTCAATCTGCTGTATTGCAAACTCTCTTTAGGCAAGTTCTTGCCTGTAATAAGCTGTTCAGTCTCATGCTCAACAACAGGGTCACAGTTTGTGAATTGTTTTCAGCTAGTATGTCTGCTCTCACTTCATTTGTCTCGGCCAAGTTTTCAGGTATCTTGAGCAGATACATACAATTCCTTTGTAAGATTTTGCTTTCCTCTGTGATCACGGAGTACAAGTTAGGTGACTCCTCTTTGATCACTGTAGCTTGGACTGGCCAGTGTCCATCTTACCAAATTCTCACTTTGTTTTTTAACTGTGGAGGGGGTCTTGCTCCTTTATTGTATCTGTCTGGTTGTACTTTCCCAGTTTTTCCCCTCACTATCAAACACTTCTTAATCATCCTTTCCATTGTCCCATACCTGATAATCAAGTATTTATATGTCTGTTGTAGAAGAGTTCAGTGGATGACTTTCCACATTGCAGCAATGTAGTGCTATAGCTGAGTAGTGCTAAGTATGGATCTTCTCTTGCATCCACTGCTTTTTTGATCAAGTTCTTCAGTATACATAGTCCACATTCAGATAATCCATTGATCTCACAGTATGTGGGACTAGATGTCTCATGACATACATTTTACCAAAGCCATACATTTTACCAAAGTCCAGGAAATCCCTATTCTTGAACTGTGGTCCATTGCCAGTTATTGTTCTTGAAATTCCATGATGTGCAAATCAGATTTACGATGCCTGACTATTGGTGCTGCTGTGGTATCTTCAAGTGTGTTTACTTCTGGGAAATTGGGTAAGTACTCCATTATAAATATGTGATCATGTCTTCTCAAGATGAACATGTGAATTCCAACTTTGTCTCATAGAATCTCAAGTTGTTCATATGGTACCATTGGTTTTTTCAGCTGGGAATCTTTATATTTCTGACATGTTCCACTCCCGCTCACCATTTCTTCAATGTCACTGTTCATCTGTGGCCACAATAAAACTTCTCCCTTTTTGATTTGGTCATTCCCAGGTGTCCTTCATGTATCTGTTCCAATATTTCCCTTCTCATCTCTGTGGGAACCACAATCTGTGTTCCCTTCAAGAGCACTTCTGAGATCACTGATAGGGAATAGGCAGGTGGAAAATGGTTTTTTCCTCCTTTACTTATCACTTGTATCTCTGCTTACATCATTTTATCTTTAGCCTAAAAATACACCATGTGACACTTAGCATATTCACATGTATGTTAACTGCTGGTTCCAGATCATCAGGCTGTATATTGTCAGATGGAACATATGATCTTGATAATGTGTCTACCCTTACTAAGTGGCATCCAGGTTAGAACTCCAGGATCACATCATGCTTTTGGTTATGCCTCACAAAGTCCCTTTTGTGTACTGCAATCAATGGATTGTGACCAATTTCTGCTTTTAAGATATGACCACAGAGAAAGTAATGAAATCTTGTACATCCATACACCAGATCTAATGTCTCTCTTTCAATTTGTGCCTATATATTCTCTGCAGCTGTCACAGCCCTTGATGCATTGGAGGCTGGCAACCAATCAGTTCCATGATACTGAAATACTACTATTCCCAGCTCTCATTTCAAGGTGTCTGTGGAGAGTTTAATGTCTTTCAATCAGTCAAAAAATTGCAGCACTGGAGCTGGTATCAGAATGCGCTTTAAATCACATTAGGCATCTACACTCATTTGGTGACCTTGTGAGATGTCTTAGATGAACTGTGTGTGCAGTACAGGTAGGCATGTATTTGCTGACATAATTCAACACACCTAGCAGCCTTTGAATTATCTTTCTATCTTCAGGTCTCAATATGTTCAGTATTGCTTCAATCTTTGATTCACTGGGCAAGATTCCCTTGGAGGTCAGTCTCTCTCCCAAGTATGTTATTTCCATTGCTTGAAATTGGCCTTATTCACCTTAAGGTTATTAGCTCTCGCAATTTCCAAATACTTTCTTCAGTTGTTCCTGATGTTCAATGGCAGTGCTGCCCCAAAATTATTACATCATCAATGTACACTTTCACACCTGCTAATTCCTCTCACATCTGGCTCATTGTACGGGGAAATACTTCTGGAGCCGAATATAGTGTCTTGGGAAGTAGTTTGTGCCAAATGGTGGGTTGAAAGCACAGATCTTGGAGCTCTGAGTATCTGAGGGGATATGCCAAAATCCAAATGAAGCAACTAATTTGCTGAATAATTTGGCTCCTGCTATCTCAGACAACAGTTCACTTTTTTGAGGCCAAGTGGAAGTTTTCTCTTTTTATGTTTTTGTTCACTCCTTAGGGTCCATACACAGCCATTGTACCCCTCATTTTTCATTAAGGAGTGAACCCAATTGGTTGGTGGTTCTATTCTCTGAATGATACCATTTACTGTCATGTTTCATAGCTGTTCTTTTAGCCTTTTTCTTAAGGCTTGTGGAACTTTTCATCCAACATGTAATTAATGTTACTTACCTTCTGGAAATTGGAGTTCTTCGAGATGTGTCATCCCTTTGGGCTATTCACTGTGGGTGTGCATGCGCTCCAAGCATCTGAGACCATCAGATTTTCAGTAGCAGTGTCCATTGGTCTGTGTCTGCGCCCTATGCTTCCTTGTGCTCTGAAGTGAGGGTTTCTGTCTCAGCATGAAGTGTCCTAGGAAACCACAGCCTGCATCCATTGGTGCTGGAACAATTTATATGGTGGGGGTGATGAGAGCCATTGAATCAAACGTATATGATGGAAACCACTTCAAGCCAGCGGGTGAAGCCACACCTCCTAGTTCCAGCACCTGTGCCGGCATCTAGAGTCTACAGGAAGTGTAGCATCTCTACACTTGTTGGAGGACTTATTCTCCTATAGCACAACTCAGGGAAACCTTAGTGGCCATGAGGAGTGACCAGAATAAGGGGCCACAGGTTACATTTTAAAAACTCATAAATAGAACACGTTTGCTCAAAAATAGACATTTCAGTGCAATGAAGGATATAAAGTCCTATACAATCTAGCCCTGGACAACAGCCAAGTCTGATAACGTACAATTTTGTAGATTCATCAGGTTAAGCAAGTTCATTTAGATCTTAGAGTTCAGGTGTTTGTGTCAGTCCATCAAATTCTCACTCTCTTTGTTCCCCTGCTAATATAATATCCTCTTAGAGGCCCACCTGGGAGAGAGTGTTTCCTTCTCTGTGCCATCAACCCCACTTCCTTCCAAAGTGCCTGCGGATTATGCTCTCCAGTCACATAGGTATGGTAGATATGACCCTTCATTAGCACTGTGACGCATGGCTAGAAACGGTTAAATATCCTGCAAAATAAATAACCCTCAAAAGACATGTGGGGAGATAATGTTTGTGTTTTTGTGTATTTACATAATGTATGAGTAGGGTTGACAATGTAATCAACCGTCCCTGTCTATGCTGTATTCTGATATAATTTAAATGAATTGTAAACACGGGATATCTCGGTATTCATCTCTCTTTGAAATGTACTGTGAATGGTGGAGGAACAAGCAAATGGTCTTATGTTAATTCGTATAGCTAAGTACCAGTGATGCACTTCCTTCGAAGTCATCCTAATTACCTTTTGTTCCCTGAGGAACTCCAACTTGTCAAAAGACATGAAATTGTATAAAAGATCCTTGGATCCTGATTCTGTCATCTCAGATCTGCTTAGGCTTCATCAGGGGACGTTTGAGTTGCAAGACTGAGGTCCCAGTTATGTTGGTACGCCCTGAATATGATATTTGGACATTGGACTATAAACTATGAACTATTTCTGAAAGAACCCTTTGCAACTCAAAGCTCACTATCTCTGTTATGAATCTGCACCTAAATGAATTGAAGTCATGTCTGTATGTATATTGATCTTCTAACATACTCTCTCTCTTTTGTTTTTTAATAAATTTTAGTTTAGTTAATAAGAATTGGCTATAGTGCATATTTGGGTAAGAATTGAAACATTCATTAACCTGGGAGATAATGTGTCCAATCCTTTGGGATTGGTAGAACCTTTTCTTTTATATGATGAAATAAGATTTACAGAAATTTTCATCATATTTGACGTGGGTACCTGGATGGAGGCCTGACCCTGGATCACTTTAAGGGAACTGTGTTGTTTGGATTTGGGGGAGCAACTTCCCTGGCTGTAGTGAGAAGGCATTAGCGACAAGCCAGATAAGGCATCCTGCTTTTGCAAGTGATAGGTTCACTCTCTGTTCCACCACCCAACAGGAAGCTTGTAGAGTTACCAACTTCTACACAACCTGCTGTAACCCTGCAGCGTATTCTATGGCTTGGTTATTTGAATGCAGAGCAGTCCATCCAACGTTTCAACCCCACCATCCAATCCATCCGAGTCCATACTGGAATATATTTGTGTATCTGTGCAAATGATCCATCAGTTGCTTCTCAGGATACTTGTCACATACTGTAACTAACAGGCACTCCACGGGGAACAAGGAAAACTGACAGCTATCTTTAAACATTTCTTTATAAATCCTAATCTCGTATATCCAGAAAGGGAAGAGTGAGAGGCTTTAACAGTAAGTCATAAATATCCCATCTCTTGTATCTAGCCTGGTACTCTACTGGTTACATAAATCTAAGAGCGGACAAATGGTGTCCATGATATAACCTCACAAACAATGCACCACCTGTTCACTGCCTATCTGAGTTTTGGACCACACTACGATGCAAGATCCTTGTCCTCTTTCAGCTTGGAATGAAAATAAGAGCAAGCTCTGAACACAGTAACAAATGTCCTATATGCACACGTCTCCCGTTTGAGTATGTCTTAATGAACTATTTCTTATTCTACATGACATCTGGACTTGGCACCTATTCTGGAAACAGTCATTCATATCCCAGCAATATAGTAGGTGGCTTCAAACTATCATTGTTTATGACACCACGTCAACTCCAGTTCTAGCAATGCTAGAAATGTTTTGTTGCATATGCTCAAATGCCACAAGGCCAGATTCTGCCACTCTTACTCAGATTAAGCAGTACCTTACTCTGTGGATAGTTACCTTAAAGTTAATGGGTTGCTCACAGAGTAAAGTACTGCTCAATGTGAGTAAATGTGGCAGCACCTCTCCCACAGAATTAAAGACAAAACCAGTTCCTCCTTCATATTATCGGTTGTGTTTCCTAAGTGCCCCTTTCAATGTTCCAGAATCTGGTTTATTAATAAATTGTTGACTTGTACCTTTATTGACATGTTAGTGACTTGATGTCCATGCACCGATGGAATAGTTTACTGCATGGATGCTGTTATTTAAAGGAACAGTTGTCTGTATCAACTTTCCTATTGATACAGCATAACACCTATACTGGTGTTTATTCTCATATAAGGTTATTGCATTTTCACTTAATGCTTTTGATCTGGATAACTAAATAAAAGTGCTGGTAGGGGTTTTGGTGCGGTTTCACTTTTTCTTTCAGTACCACACCACAGCAGCTGTATCTCACATCTGCCAGAACTGACAGACTCCTTGTGACCCAAAGCATCCCTATATTCTCACTGTATGCACCACTTCAATAATACTTGTACAAAATATGCCTTGTTAGGTATCATATGAAAGCCAATAACACACTAGTTATTAATATTGTTGTAAAATGCACGTGTTAACTTATATGTGAAGTTATGACTTCCCTCAGCATGATGTTTAAGCCAGACAAGACAGCCTAGCCCAGGTGATAAACACGTCTGTCTTAGACAATGGAATGTGGGTTTATCTCAATTTACATATGAGCAGTAAATAAAGCTATCAAGCTAAACCAGTAGAGGGTATCTTGTTCCTGAACTCAAGAGACAGAGAATTAACAATGGTTCTTGCACTCCAGAGAAACACAGGAGACTGAATCCCCAGGAAGCCTTTCTGACTTGTAAGATAAAGAAATCCCTGTGGGACTGTAATGGGATACACTCACTCCTGAAGCACCTTCTTGTGGCTGGATCTGGGGGTAGCTCTCACCTAGTCTGGCGCCTCCTTCCATTGGTTATTGCACCCTGGCCTCTCTCTGGGTCTTGGGGTGCTCCTTCTTCATGACTCAGCCCTCTGACCAGGTCACTATTCAGTTCTCCCCTTCTGGGGCACTGACATCACACTGGACTAACTGTCCAGATGCCGTCTTCACCTGTCCTGAGCTACTTCCGAGTGGCTGCTAGAGGAACCCAGACCTGCTCACTACTCCAGGATCCAGCTCAGGGGACCCTATCATCAGCAGCCAAGGTCTAAACAGCCTCAATCCTCACGGTTCTTTCCCTGGGCTTCTTCCTACTGTGCCTTCCACAGGCTTTCTTCCCCAAAACTCCTCTGGGTAAGCCCTTCCCACATGGCAAGGATCATGGGGCTTTCACTCCCCTTGGGTTTTTTCCTGCCCCACCTCTCTGTGCCCAGAGTGTGACTGCAGACTCTCTCCCTGCATCCCCCTTCTGCTGCAAACTTCCTGGCTTTATACAAGCTCAGCCGGCTCCTGCCAAGCTGGGCTTCATCATCAATTAGCATTTTTCAGTCCCTAGCTCTCTCCCTGGTGTGGCCCATATGGTTAATTGGCTCCTTCTGAGCCACCTTAACCCCTTCAGGGCTAGTGTGGGATGAACTCCCCATCACAACAATACACATAACAGAGAGAGAATCCATCTTAAGAGACGGGGGCAATGGATCAGTGTTCTCATCACGCAACCCATGAGTACCAAGTTCATACCGGAGAAGCTGATTATCCAGTCAGCAGACTGCATTCAAAGTCCTTTCTAGGGCTGAATCTCGGTCACTTGTCAGCCGACATTCCTGATGCAATTCCACTCTTCCACTCCCCTCCCGCAACGTTCAAGCCATCAGACTAGTCCTGAGAATACTGCAGCTCAATGCTGAGGGTTTGCCAGCAGCTGAATGCAGCATTAACAGTGATTTATCCTAATTTCATTGCTTGAAACATAAATCCCACACAGTCTACCTCAGAGTCACCCTAGAGAGGTCTTCCCCATATCTTAACCACCTGAGCACACTGCAGCTAAGGTAAGGAGGCAGAACAACCATCTAAGCAAATTGGTTGGCACTTCTAGGGGAGCAAACTCCTATTATCTGGGTTAGCCCTCTGTTACTCTGCAGCAGAATACTGTGCTCCAGTCTGGCTCCATTCACTTCACATCAAGTTGATTGACACACAATTATACTCAACCATGTGCACCATAGCTGGTATGATTCAACCCACATCAGTACCATAAGCACACATCCATTAAGCACATCCATTGTGAGGATGCTACAGCCAGAATGGTTAAGAAGATCAAATACACACACCTTTTTGATCATCCAAGAGTAAGTACGCTTGTTGTCGAAGCACCCATTGTGGGCCCTCTAGCCTGCCCAGATTTCTCTGTGATGACTACTTGGCTTGAAGAATGGTCTGCAGCTGACATCCGAAACAAGTCTCTTATAACTGACTCAGCCATGAGTGTACCCAGTTTTGACTTCCCATGCTGTTCATGGGCCTTTCTGAACCGATTGTGAATGGTCCAGGGTCAATGTATAGCCAGCCTTCATACCTGGAGCCAATGAGACGTTCCCACATACAGTTGTGGCCAGAGACAGACAATGTTACACATCACTGGTTGACTGCCTTCTGACCAGATTTAATGGTGGTCTGAGGGCTCTGCACTTTGCTGATGAGGCTGCCGCAAATTGGCTTGGCAAGCTCCGCATCTGATAAGAAGATCTTAAGCAATTTGATCTCAGTGATGGCTCCTGGCCAGTAAACAGCTGGAACGGAGACTGTGGATAAAAGAAACCATCTTGAACAAAGACTGTATCTTGCCAGATAAAGATTTAGACTTTTAGATGCATGTTTTCCTTTTACTTGCTCTACCTTTCTCTCTTTCACTTGATATCATTTAATCCATGGTCTTTTGTTAATAAATTTGTTTTACTTTTACTATAAACCATTTCAGTGCTGTGTTTGAAGAGAAGGGTGTATTTACCCCAATTAAATTAACAAGTTATGATGTACTGACTCTTTAACAAAGCAGCAAACTTAATATCTCCTGTGAATACACAGTGGTAGGGGCCGTGCATTGCAAAGAAACAAAGAAGAGCTGTGGGGCTGGACTTCACTGACTGTTCCTTGCCAGGTGAGGTTTGGGCCAGGAGAGCCTTGAGCAGTTTGCTGGTGAGGAAGACTGGCTGGTGCAGCAGGGAGCTGACATACAGTCTAATCACCAGCAAAACTCACTATTGCCGAGGCAGAGAGATAGTACAGTGTCTCACAGCTCTCAGTATTCCCAGCAGTATATTACACGCCCCCAGGCACTAGACATCTAAATATAGAAATACACACACTCTCTCTCTCTAAGTATGGTAACCATGCGCATGTAAGCTTTCATACATATTTATCACAAATTTATCACATTTCTTTAAACACATCCAGTGCTATAATTCCAACCTTTTTTTTTCAATCCACACATAGCAGATTCCCCTTTATTATCTCCCTTATTAAACATCACATCTGCTTAGCAAGGACATTTGCCAGGTAACTTTCTCCAGACTGTACTATTTAATGACTCCTGGTCGTGAAAATTAAATAACATGTCTTGAAGTGGGATGCAAGTTTGTTCATATTAGTTAATAGGTGTGGATTTGTGTTTGCTGGCATAATTCCTCATTATTAAGCCCTTTGTTCTCTTCATGCCACTCCTTTGCTCTAATGTGTCTGGTAAAGGAGTCAAAATAACCTTAACATAAATATTTAACTGTTTTAATGACTAAGAACAATTAATGAAATAAAATGTAAACTCTCCCAGGACAATGTAGTCCTGTGAGCCACTGCATAATGTGCTGCAGCAGTCAAAAATGCAAAGAAAATGTTAGGATTCAAAGAATGGGAACAATTCTGAATATGTTATAATGCCATTATGTAAGTCAATAGTATCCTCTTACCTAAAATACTGGGTTCAGTTCTGATCACACTCATCGCAAAAAAGGATAGAATAAAATAAAGCAGGCTCAGAGCTGGGTGACAAAATGGTAAGAGGCAAGAAGAGAGACTAAAGGGATCGTTAACTGTTTATTTTACAGAGGAGATAAACAGAAAAATGAGAGGAATACAAATAATGGATGGCACTGACGAGGTAAATCAGACACTTCTATTTACCTTCTTTCATAACATAGGAACAGGGGAACATTCAATTAAAAAGAAAAGCAACAACTTCTAAAAGATGAAATTCTTTTTTTGTTTGGTTTTGGATACACAACATGTTCCTGGCCTGTGTGAGTCACTTCTGTAGACATTATTGAGGCCAAGATCTCAGCTGGATTAAGAAAACAATCAGAATTTTATCTGGATAACTAAAAACTATTCACAGGTGCATTAGACAGGATAAAACCATTTTTAGAAGGGATGTAACGCTCCTGTTTTATGATATAAGGCAGCTGTTGTCATGGATTTATGAAGAAACTTCCCCTGTGGGCAGACTAGTTCATAATTGTGCACTCTGGGGTTTCTTTCACCTATCTCTGAAGCATCCAGTTCTGGCCACTGTCAGAGACATGATACTGGACTAGATGAACCATGGATAACCACCACTCTAGTAATTCCTATATTCTCCTCCCACTCCCATCTTTGTGCCATCTATCACGTAGCTTTCTATGCATGGAACACACTTGCAACCAGTTCCTTTCTTTTTCATCATTCAAATCATTCCCTCCACTGGGCATTCAAACAACACTAACTAACATCGGTCAGAGAACCAGGGAGTGTGACAGAAATGAGCGGGAAGGAAAATAAATTAAACAACAATAATGTAGCAGCACTAGTCAGATGTACTCATAAAAAACCCAGGTTACTACATAATCTATTATTGTAAATCTCATCCTTTTCTCTATTCCCCCTCCTTCCCACTTGTTGCTCTAAAGTATCATATCTAAAATTAGACTGTAAGCAACTTGAGACAGAGCATACATCTTTTATATATTCTACAAGGTGCCTTCTACCCCCTGGGCGCTGTAGAATAATAAGATTTTTTTGTTGTTGCTATGTTGTCTTTATAAACTGAAGAGTACTGCAGCATAAACAAAATATTTTTGACTCTTTAGGTGAGTAAGGTCCACTCAGTCTGGGCACGAGGTCACTGAAAAATAGTAGGATTTTGTTGTTTAAACAAACAAACAAAAAACAAAACAAAACAAAACACTCTTGATCTACAACATACCCATTAACTTAGGAAGAATTTTATTTCCCGGAGCTGCCAGCACAAAGAGAAATATTTAGCTCTGTGTAAAGTTTCAGCAGGGGGAAAAACCCCTAAATTACTATGCTCTTGCTTGAAATCTCAGATTACTTGTGGGGGGGAAATTAAAAAAACAACCAGGCAAACAGTTTCACATCTTTTTCTTACCTCTGTAATTTTAAATTACCTAATTCTTCAGTGAACTGGATAATTAATCTTAATGCAGTTCTTTGATATTCTGTCTTTTCCTGTTCTCCATAAATTACTTCAAGCGTACATTGTGTGACTGCTTCAGTCAAGTTCTCCTTTAAATTAAACTGCTGCGGAACAAAACCATCTTCTAGCTCATCCTAGGTCAGTTAGAAGTTGCCCCACTACCTCCACAGTGGTGCTGACCAGCATTGCTGGTCTTAAAGTGGGGTTAGGAGAGGAGAAAGCTGCATTTTCCCTTTGAAGTACTACCACACTACTATTCCCCAAGGCAGCATGTGAGAGATAAACTCTCACTTTCCTTCCCAGCCTAGCCATGATGCTTATTAATGTCTGGGGAACAGATTAGCTGCTTTTAACTGAAATAGGCTGAACTGGGAGCTGAATAGCAGCTGTCACAGGGGCAGATTAAAGAAAGAGGCATCTTGGAGGTAGAGAGATGTCTGGTCTAGTAGAGAGAGAGGAAGCACTGAAGGTAGGGGGAACCAGCAGTTGGAACTGCCTACTGGATGGAATCAGGATTACTCAGATATGTGCTAAAGGCCTATACTGCTATCAAAAGCAGGTTATCCTTCAGTTCAAATGGTAGAGTCCTAGGCTTTTGGTGAAGGAGTATCTGAGTTCTTCCCTTCAGCTAACATGAAGTCCTTAATTTCCATGGTGTGATATCCTAGTAGATGGTCAAATGGTTGCCAAGCAGATTTATTACAAAACAAAAACTACATTTTACCATCCTTTTGTTCTGTGTGTGTACAGCCCTAAGCACAATGGCATCCTGGTCTATGACTGGGCCTTCTACAGTAGTAGCAATACACCTCTACCTCGATAGAACGCTGTCCTTGGGAGCCAAAAAATCTTACCACGTTATAGGTGAAACCGTGTTATATTGAACTTGCCCCGCCCCCCCGGAGCACTGCTTTACCGCGTTATATCAGAATTTGTGTTATATCGGGTCGCGTTATATCGGGGTAGAGGTGTAATAATAATAATAATAATAGGAGAGATCAACACATCATCAAAATCAGCTACAAGAAAAGTGGTTCCTCCCCTCACTTCCAAAGCATCTCTGGTAAATTGGACAGAGAAAAGACTCAAAACATTTCTGCCTCCTTTCTGCCCGCCCTCCCAAAAAGACTGTATTCATAGGTGCTGGAACTAGAGGTGCTGGGGTGCGACAGCACCTCCTGGCTTAAAGTGGTTTCCATTGTATCCAGGGTTTACAGTTTGGTTCAATGGCTCTCAGCACCCCACACTACACAAACTGTTCCAACACCATTGACTGTATTCCTTCTCCCCCGCCCTTCCTCCTCCCAGTAAGCAGTGTACTGAAGCACTACTGAGAAATCAAGAAGACTGAAAAAAACCCAAAATGTGTCCCTCTTGGCTAAGGATTAGCAAAACATGTTAAAGTTCAGACAATAAAACAAGATTAAATACTAGAAAGCATTAAGATAGCAAGTATAATGACAGGAAATGAAAAATTAATGTTCAATCACATAAAAGGGCAGAATAATTATAGCTCACTGGAAATCTTTGATGCTATATGGAAAGACAGACTGACTCAGCAAAGTGCCTCTCTTCTTTAAAAATTAATACAGATCTTTCCTTTCCAATTTATTGCACTGAGAAAGATTTTCCAACTTAGTAAAACTTGTGGAAGTAACTTCTTCAGGGCCTTTCTGGTCATGGGTCCATGGCAGGCCCCTCACACAGAATGCATTCAAATACTCAGATATCTTAGCACTTGGGTTCTAAAAGCAATAAAGCAAGTAGCTGGGAACTACCAGAATAATTACTAGTAGGCACAGTTCACAGGGGCACATGAAACTTTGCCTTACAATGACTGTGTCACCCTTAGTTCTAGCTCCTATGTCAACCTTTGCTCAGTCTGTCCTTGGCAGCAGAGGTGGCAACCTGGCTCAATGGTTACATCAGGTGATTACCTTTGATTCTTGCCTATGGTTCATACTCCACTCCTCTCACCAACCACAGCAATCCATCCAGTCCATCTCTTCTTTCCCTCACTCATATGCACTGGGCTTTCCTTTTCCAGAACAGGCTTCCCCATTTATTCAGGGCAGTGGGCCTCCTGAGATCCCAAATGGACTCCAGAATCCCTTACTTTAACTGCAATGAGGCTTCTGAAAGGGTGCGTCTGTAGCCAAAGAAAGCATTGTAATGCACATCTGAGACCCACGGGCACCTGCCATATGCGACTGAGCAGAAATAGGCACAATCTTATTAGGGGACTGACCAACCAAATGGGCAGAAAGCCTGTCCTGTTCAGGAATGACCAAGATGGTCTTAATGCCTTTCCAGGATATTTTAGTTAACCTATGCCTAAACTGTGGCTGTACAAACAATCTGTAAAGATTTATACTTAATGGTTCCAAATAAAGGCACGACTTTGTTCCATAAAGAAAAATTTCTCACAGAATGTAAATATTCTTCTTGGTCAATTCATACAAAAAAATTACTGATGCTGAATTGCCGGACAAGTCTGCTGGTACAGTGCTCAACATAGTTTCCTTCTTCCTTTGATTAGTGGCAACTTGAACTAAAAACCCTACCATTTCAGCTGACAAGAACAGTGCTTGATGGCGACGTTTCATGTTATTTTTAGATTTGCTCGGACATGGTCCAACACGTTTAGTATGCAGACATTAATATCTGTCATACTCTGTATCTGCAAAGAATTCTTCATGGAGCATTTCTAAGAATTACCTCCCTTTCAACTCTCCTTTCCAGCTTCTTCTTTCAACACTCTCCACCCCCAACCAGATCTGATGCTTCCAAACCCGTTGTGAGTTCACCTTGATTCACTAACAGGAAGTGAACCAGAACAGAAAAAGGAATATGTCTACAAGTGACAGACAGGTAGAACTGTCTATCCTAGCACACTGAAATAACTTATACGGACCTGTGTCATATGAGATTAGCTCTACAACGCTCTAAATTAAGCTCAGGTTACAGACTGACTACAATTCAGCGTCCAGATTACCTGACATATAAAAAAAATATTGCATCAAAAGATATCACTACAAAAAGGAGGAAATGTACAAACATGACAGAGGAAGAGCGGCTACAGATAAAAATAGCCGGTTATCTCTTTCTAACCAGCAGTACCTCCTGATGCTAACCAGAATGATTGTGTTCCCCTATAACTGAGGGGTCTGATGTAGTTCACTTTTGCTTTCTGACATAATGAGGCAAGTGGGACCGCAATGCTCTTTTACAGGGACAGAAGGCAAATGATTTTAGAAAATGTATCTATTTACCTGGTTTTGAAATCCTAGGTGGTCAAAGTACAAACTAGCAAATACAGTGTTAAGGATCTGACAGCCCATTTTACTGTTTCCCATTCTAGTTAACTTCCTCATAACTAGCACCTCACTGGAACAACTGGTGCTTCAAGATGCCTTTATATTTTAACATGATGTACAAAACAGACCTGTTACCTATGGCAATGTTAAAATAATTGACACTACAGTGAAGGTTCAGACGCACTTTCGTCTCTTACAAATCTCCCAGCTGCTTAAATTTCTCAAGAATTACCTTTGTACTGAAATTTTGCATGTTCTTTCAGCTCATAAGTAATTAAAAAAATATATTTCCAGAAAGTCACTTTGGCTTTATTGAGGTAACATGGAAAATGAGGATCTCAGCTGTTTAAAAGTGTTTCGGATGCTTATTAAAACAAAAATAAAATAAATATTTCACAGTTATTTAGGGCCTTTCTTTCTGATGGATTCCAAGATGCTTCTATTCTATTCTTGCATATACAAGAACCACTTCACAATCAACTCAAATGCTGCCAACGCTGGATTTAACATTTCAAGCAATACTACCCACCGTCTAAAACAGCAAGAGAACACTGTATCCAACTGAAATCACAAGGGAATTGAGAGTCCAAATGTAATAACCACCTTAAAATTTGGACAGGAGACAGGGGTTAACACCTCTAGTCTTGTGAAAAGTGCCACGGAATTTTAATGACAACAACTGTCCAGGAACTATGATTTTACTCAGAAGATGAATCAATTGAAAAGAATCATCTAGCTGAACAACAGTGCTCTGCTTCAAAAATGCCTCTTTGTGGAAATATTAAACCACACCCACATACCCCATTTATTTAGTACTTTTAAAGAACCTCCATATGGGGCATTTCCCTTAACAGTGAATATTCATATATTACCAGCATTCACTACTGTGACAGTGTACCCCATAAGGCTTTATGGGGAGGAGGTGCTTATAAATGTATGTATGACATAACTGGAATATGTTTTGTGCTGCCTGTGCCAGGTAACATATCTCCGTAAAGATTATGGTCTACTATATCTATTCATCCTGTTTGTACATATATATATCATTTTCTACTTAAGGTTAAGAATATGGGCTGTATGCTTGCTTGGTTTCTAAGTAAGCTTTGGGAGGCATTTGGTCAGCTTCTTTAGGAAGGAATTCGCCAGGTTAAGTACCTAATCAGGAAACTCTTGGGGAACAATGCATCTTGGAATGCTCCAATCCACATAAGAAGTCTTCCTGGAGATATGCAAGATACCATGTGGACAATGGCTTCAGCCTGTAAAGACTGAGTCATGCAGGGACATGTGACTTGTCCAGGTGACTCCAGAACTCCATCTTGGAGCTGGACTTTGCATAGGAGGGAGGAGGGGGGTCTCCTCCCACAAGAGAGAGTCTATTTAAGCCTGGGGGAGACCCCTCCATCTTGTCTTCAGCTGGCTAAAGAAGGAGCCCCTCCACCCCCCCCAGGATACTTGAAAGAAACTGAAACAAAAGACAGAGTCTACAGGGGTTGTGAGAGATTGCTGGACCCAGGCTAAAGAAAGATTAGCCTGTAAAAGGGAGCATTCTGGAACTGGTGAGGAACTTATCTGTATTTAGTTTGATTAGGCATAGATTTGCGCATTTTATTTTATTTTGCTTGTGACTTACTTTGTTCTGTCTGTTACTACTTGGAACCACTTAAATCCTACTGTCTGTATTTAATAAAATCACTTTTTATTTAGTAACTTACTCAGAGTATGTATTAATACCTGGGGGAGCAAACAACTGTGCATATCTCTCTATCAGTGTTATAGAGGGCGAACAATTTATGAGTTCACTCTGCATAAGCTTTATGCAGGGTAAAACGGATTTATTTGGGTTTAGACCCCATTGGGAGTTGGGCATCTGAGTGCTAAAGACAAGCACACTCCTGTGAGCTGTTTTTGGGTAAACTTGCAGCTTTGGGACAAGTGATTCAGACCCTGAGTCTTTGTTAGAGCAGACTGGAGTGTCTGGCTCAGCAAGACAGGGTGCTGGAGTCCAGAGCTGGCAGGGAAAACAGGAGCAGGGGTAGTCTTTGCACATTGGGTGGCAGCTCCCAAGGGGGTTTCTGTGATCCAACCCGTCACAACTACATTATAAGTACTTTCCAAACATTCCAAGGCGCCCCCAGTCTACAGACAAACAACGAGACAAAAGTTAGGGGAAAGGAAACAGCTACAGTCAATTTATATACAAATCAACTTAATTCACTATAAGGAGCAAGATAGAAATGGGTCTTTTAGAAGGATTAATATGTGGACAACCAATGCAAAATATCCATAGAGAACTTTGAATAGGCATGAGTTAATGTTTAACTCTATAGTTAAAGGGGTTGCCTCAGACTATGAGGTTTAGGAACCTCCAGAACTTACACAGCCACCTTGCATCTACCCCAGAATTTATCTGCAGAAAAGGGCATTGGTAATAAACACCAAAAGAATTAACAACTAACAAGAAAGGATTTTTTCTTTCTCAGTTTGTTTGGGAACGAAGCAATGACTGACTTTCTGAAATCATGATCCTTCCTAAATTTTATTATGACGCGAGGGATGGCGAGGGGAGAGAAGTCTGAAATTATTGCTGGTGAAATGTAGTGGACTGACAGCTCTAGAGCCTGAAGTTCTCCATACACAGAAGTCATGATACATAGGCGGTGGTAGTGCAAGCTTCCCTCACATAGCCCCACCAATGCACCTCAAACCTGACCTAGAGGAGCTCCCCCAACACTTCAACAGAGGATTTGGTCTTAACAGCCCATTCAATTCTAATATATAACAGCCTGCACTATGCTAGGTAAAGCAACTGGCAGAAATATACCACAAGCACAGGCCTCTTTATTAAAAACATGCTCAAGATACCACAGGAATGCAGTACCAGAAATCAGAAACCCTGCTAATCCATTCCATAAACTAGATTATAGATTATTTTCTGTGCTAGTCCTGATATCATCTGGCATCAGAATAAGGAAACATGCTACCATAACATCATAAAGGTATCAACCCACAGCCCTGAGAATGTATACGAAGAAAACAGGAGTTGTCTGGAGGCAGCCTAATTCATTTTTCATATTCTCTCAAAGTCAAACACCAATTTCCTTTATTACAGCTAGCTTTTCGGCCTACAGGAGCCATCCATAAAGATGTTATGATACACAGTTCTAATAGATATTCCATTTAATTAATAACAGGTTTCGTTTTTTATGATATCTTTGACTCTAGCATTGCTGTTCAAAGTTAGAATACTGCTGTTTTGCTTGCCTCTACTGCTATTCAATCTCTTTTATTTTATTTTATTTGTAGGCATATAGTATCACTCATGGCTATAATGCCCCTGATTTCCTTTCTGAGGCTTGTTTTACCATTAAGAATAGTGTGGCATGCATATGAACTAGCTGAAGCAATCTCAAAAATAATACCTATCTTTAAAAAGGGGAACAAAGAGGACCAGAGGGATTATATACCAGTCAGCCTAACTTTGATACAGGAACAAATTATTAAACAATCCATTTGTAAGCACCTAGAGTATAGTAGGGCTATAAGAAATAGACAGCAAGGATTTGTCAAGAACAAATCATGCCAAACCAACCTCATTTCCTCCTTTGACAAGTTTACTGAGTTAGTGGATAAGGAGGAAGCAGTAGATATCTTCATTTTAGAAAGGCTCTTGACAAAGTCCCCCAGGACATTCTCATACGCAAATTAGGGAAATGTGGTCTAGATGATATTACTACAAGGTGAGGGTACAGCTGGTTGAAAAAAAATGTACTCAAAGCATAGTTATCAACAGTTCATTGTCAAACTGGGAGGGCATACTTAGGTAGGGTTGTGCAGGGGTCTGCCCTGGGTCCGGTATTATTCAATATTTTCATTGATAACTTGGATAAAGGAGAGGAGAGTATGCTTATAAAATCTACAGACACACCAAACTGGGAAGGGTTGCAAGCATTTTGGAGGGCAGGATTACAATTAAAAACAACCTTGACAAATTGGAGAATTGGTCTGAATCCAACAAGAAATGTCATGCCCTTCCTACTCATCTTACTTCAAGGCTCTGTAATGTTTAAGGCTGGAAGGTACAAAATGATTCAAAGCAATATCCCATCTGTTATCCCTGTTCTAAACTTGTATGCAGAGTGTGTCTGAAATGACCAAATAAAGAGCGGTATCGCTTGATCTAGACTGTAATTACCATAAAAATAGAGTTCATACCTACACTTGTTTGCTACAAACAGATGGCTGCTTGCTTTTTTGTCCCATTACACTGCAGCTCTGTCCCATTAGATCCTCTTTGTGGAGAGTGACAGCCTGTGAGGTCAGTTTTCTGACAAGGTCATCTGCCTTCAGAGTACGAAGAGAACGGCACAGAAAGTGGGTTGGGTTATATTTAGAGTTTGGTCCAAGTCAGTGCCATGGTTCCCACTGTCTCTCCCTTGCAGCACTGTCTCGCGTCTCTGGGTATAACTCTCTGCTGCTGCTACTCAGCCTACAGAATACAAACAGAAAAATCATTCTGAATTACTGTTGTGACTAGGTTTCTCAACTTGCTAAAACAAGTGAATTGGGAGCTCAGAGGAGGAATCAGCAATTTCCTTCATTCTGTATCTTTAAATAGACAATTTTCTTTATGAAAGTGGATTTGCCCCTTTGGAGTGAATGAGAGGAAGGAAATTGTCCGGAATACAGCAGAGGAAGCTTTCCTGCACTAAGGTAAGTTTGTTTTACCTTGATGATATCATCATCATTGAGAAATTTGTTCGTTTGTTTAATGCACCAGACATGATTCTTCTGTTAGACCGCTACTCTATTTACCCTTAACATGAATGTGTTTTTGGGTTAATGACCTGAATAGGGGTCTGGACAAATTCTCAGCTATTTGACTGATGATGTATAAAATATCAATTTGCATATTAATATGGGAAGTAAACAGGAAAATAATTAAGAATACACCAGCATGTGCAATACAGTATCCATGTCTGATTAAATCAGATTTATGAACATCACAGTAAATATTACAGATTTAGTATTAGAAAGTGCACTCCAAGAAAAGAAACTCTTACATTCTGAAAGTAAGCAAAAAGCGTGTGTATGTGAGAATATATGTGAATGTATGCATGTGTGTGTAGTTGGTGATTATATTATATTTATGTGCATTAAGTATATGCAGGTTCCGAAAATATGCTTTCCCTTGACAGTAAGCATGCAAAATAGGGTTCACTGCAAGCAGCAAGGATCATTTTAAATAAAGGTCACTCAAAAAGGTGCTCAGGCTCTCTCACATTTCCAAAGAAATTGCACAGCTTCAGGGCAGCTATAGGCAGGATACAGGGGTCATATGATAGAGGTGTTTTCTTTTCAACAGAATGCTTCAGACTGGTAGCACATTGTTTCCTTATAAAACTTAAAAGCAAAAGTACTTTAATTGTTTTCCTTATCTACTTTAATCTGTTATGATGTTTAAAAGAAAAACATGGACAGAATACAACATGCCATATGTAGTAAGGGTTAGGAAGAAATCTATCCAACTAGAGGGGTGACGTTACTGAATCGTACAATGCTAATTTCCTTTCCACGGGAATGTGATGAACAAAGGAATCTGTTTATAGTGAAGTCTGATATAAATGAATCTCTGTTCATAATGAAGTAAAGAATCCTGAATTGTTTCAGTGCATCATGGCATGCACCTTGCAATTCTTAACATTACAATGAATTTCTAATTAGAGCTAAACACTTCTGTAGGGTGAAAAAATGGCTTTCCTCTATGAGGCTTTCCTGTGTATTCTCCAGTCACATTAAGTTCTTGTTTTAATGCAAACTGTGAAATGATGCTCAGACAATAATACTAGCACACCTGAAGTATTACAAACCTTATAAGTACAGTACACTTAATAAAATCAATATTTTGTTACTCCCAGACCATTCGTTGATCGTGAAGGCCTTATGGAGTCATCTTAGTGGAGATATACCAACTGAACTAAGGTGTAAGAGCAGTTTAATGCAATAGCCTTGTGCGTGGTTATTTATGTCCTTAGCCTTAATAAACAGCTCTACAAGTCTCACTCATTCAATGCTAATGTGCTAGGATCCTCAAATGTAATACTTTAGAGTCTATTTTTGCTTTTGATTTGCTCATGTACCACCCATTGGTGCTAATGAATGTTATACGGATGACTGATAAGGCTGTTACTAGCCCCCAAATGTGTGACACGGTCTGGGTCCATCCCTTGTTCTGCTGGCTGGCAGAACAAATAAAAGAGCCCCTAACACACTTCAGGTCACATGACATTACCATACAATGTCATGAGTCAATATGAGGAGGTTGTGTTGCTATGTGATGAGGATATGTCACAATGTATTAATGGAACATGGATGTATACACCAATGCAACACCACAATGGCTTTCTGAAAAGCAAACGCAAATAGGTGTCAATTCTAGAAAACACTCAGCCAATAAGTTTCATTGTGAACAAAAGCTCCAGACATTTTTGACACCGTACCACTAGAAGTTCTCCTTTCTGTCCCCAGTGCAAACTTGTTGCAAAAGCCTATACCTCAGTTGATGCATTTGAAGGCTGGTGGCCTTTATTTTAGGAAGAATAATAAGGCAACAGGAGAGCACTACCACTCATATGGAGTTAGTTCATCTATGCAATGCCGTCCAGTTCAGTTCCTGTAATTAATTCCTGTCTTCTTTTTCTAATATATCTGCTATTAAACTCTTTTGTATAGTATATTACATTAGGCTATAAAAGTATAATGCTTACATTCTGGCACAGTCTCACATGCTGAAGGAATCTATCTTGATCACTTCTCTTAACTTATATAAAATCACCCTCTGATGTTTCCTTCTTTCCAATTTCATTTAGCAACGTACTTGCAAGACCTGAGTATTTGACTGATTTTTGGCACAATGAAAGACATAATGGCTGACATCCATTTCCACAAAAGTGCTTCCTAAGAGTTCATGGATCTTAACGAATAACTGTTAAAGGAATCTGTCATTGTGTAGATTTGGGCTAAGTAGGAGGTGATCATTCAGATTTTCTGGAGGATTTTTTAATGTGAGGAAATTGGAGGACAACATACTGTATGTTGGGCTGTAGAAGAAGTGCTAATGTGTTTCTAAAGTTCATTACCAGGTAAGGACTTAATAGTATTAAGCAGTTACCAACATAAACTAAAAATAGCAACAAGTCTTTGTAGACAGAATTGTTTTTATGTGGATGGGAGATGAGAGAAATATAGGAGGAGTGCTTGTCTGTTGATTACCCATATGCTGCCAGCTATCCAGGCAGAGCTCCAAGGGCACATTCATCAGTTCATAGATTCCAAGGCCAGAAGGAACCGTTGTGAACCACTGTGACCATCTAGTCTGATTTTCTGTATCACAGGCCAGACAACTTCCCCAAAATAATTCGTAGTGCAGATCTTTTAGAAAAACATCCAATCTTGATTTTAAAACTGCCAGTAATGGAGAATCCACCACAACCCCTGGTAAATCATTCCAATGGCTAATTACTCTCAACATTAGAAATTTATGCCTCATTTCCAGTTTAAATTTGTCTAGCTTCAACTTCCAGCCATTGGATCATATTATACCTTTCTCTGCTAGATTGAGGAGCCTGATATTAAATATTTGTTCCCCATGTGGGTATATACAGACAGTAATTAAGTCATCCCTTAACCTTCTCTTTATTAAACCAGTGGTTCTCAACCAGGGGTACATGTACCTGTGGGGGTACGCAGAGGTCTTCCAGAGGATACATCAACTCATCTACAGATTTGCCTAGTTTTACAACAGGCTACTTAAAAAGCACTAGCAAAATCAATACAAACTAAAATTGCTTCTTATCAAACTGTCTGTACTGAGCCATCTTGATTATCACTTCAAAAGATTTTTTTCTCTTACTTAATTGGCCTCTCAGAGTTGGTAAGACCACTCCCACCTGTTCATGCTCTCTGTATGTGTGTGTATATATATCTCCTCAATATATGTTTCACTCTATATGCATCCGAAGAAGTGGGTTGTAGCCCACGAAAGCTTATGCTCTAATAAATTTGTTAGTCTCTAAGGTGCCACAAGTACTCCTGTTCTTTTTACAGACAAAATGAGAACATAAGCAATTTGTCAGTAACAGTGCGCTGCGACACTTTTGTATTTTTATGTCTGATTTTGTAAGCAAGTAGTTTTTAAGTGAGGTGAAGCTTGGGGGGTACACAAGATAAATCCGATTCCTGAAAGGGGTACAGTAGTCTGGAAAGGTTGAGAACCACTGTATTAAACTAACTAGATCAAGCTCCTTGAGTCTATCCCTATACAACTTGTTTTCTAATCCTTTAGTCATTCTTGTGGCTCTTCTATGAACACTCCAATTTAACAACATCCTTCTTGAATTGTGAGCAGCAGAACTGGACACAGTGTTCCAGTGGCCATCACACCAGTGCTAAAAACTGAGGTAAAATAATAATTCTGCTGCCGACAGAGTAAACAGATGGGTGACCAAATCCAAACAACACACGTATCAGCTGGAATTATTCAACCATATTCAGATAACCAGTACTGATGCTAATATGCTTGCCTACACCGAGCACCTCCCAATGTAACCAAACAGCAACTGGAGCTGGGGTATTCCGTTCAGTCCTGCTGTCCCCTGAGCCAAAAGGGACTGGAATCACTACTCAGGCTCTGAGGTGGGGCCAGAGTATGTGACAATTTTCCCAAGTGACTCCCTTTGGCTGGTGATCAGGATGAAGAGGGCACTGTGCATAGCGTCCCTCAGCCAAAGGGAAAGTAATGCGATGGGAGAGGAGAGGGCTGCAATGGAAGAGGGAAGAAAGAGAGAAAGTGGCCAAAATATATTCAAAACTAAATCACTGTCTAATTAGCTGCAATTCAGTTGCTCTCATTAATAAGCATTTATTCTGTGGCAGCAACTTGAGGGGAACCAGGTTGGAGCCCCATTGTGCTAGTCTCAGTATAGAGAAAATGGCAGTCCTTGCCCTCACCCAGCTTACAGTCTAGGATTCTTCATTAAGTCATCTCAAGAACTGGACACAGATTTCCCCTGGAATAATCATGCTGCATTTCATGTTTTATGCAGGCATGCTGTGCTTGCAAATTAACTCATTTCAACACTGTTTCATGCTGATTATCGTGACTCTCAGCGGGCACTATTACAGGAGGAATGATAATGGAGATGGTGCTCTCATGTATGCAAAAGGAGAATGACGGGCTGGCTATTAGATAGCCAACAAGGACAACAAAAAAATTCAAAGCTGGAGTTAAGCAAAGAACTCACCACATCATTTCATTTTCTGCTGAAGAATCTATTTTCCCGCCTCATTTTACTGGCGACAGGGAGGAAGAAAAATCAGAGTTGATACTCACAACAAGCCACACAGCCCCAAGCTTCGTCTGACCTGCTTTTACAAATCCATCTCTCACAATGCAACAGAAAAAAAGAAAAAACTTGTCCATGGGGTCGCCCGCTGGATTTCACCCTTTGTGCACCAGACAAATAACATCTTAGTGACATCTCAGCGTAGAACAACAGATATTCTGCTCTGAGAAAAACAATTGAGTCTACAGCCTGTGTGCTCTTTCTCAGTCTGGGACATTGTTGGAGTGAACACAAGCATCTCCGACACTGCATTTCAACTGTGCATTAGAAAATATTATCCCCATATGGGGAAATTCACCCTTACTCTCCCAAAAGCACCTCGCTTTGTGTTTCTATCCAAGGAGAGGCTGGGGACAGCCACCTGTAGTCATGGGCAGGCTACAGGGGCTAACACAGCCTCTTTGTGACTGCTATTACAATTTATGGGCTGGAATATTGACTGCTACTCCTCTGTCCTCCAAGCACAGATTCCTGGACACTGTATCCACTTAGACGTGGGTCTAGTGGTCCCTCCATCAACATATGCCCCAATACTCACCTCTGTAACAGATTATTCAGAATTGGTGAAGAACCTACTACTGTGGCAGAAAGAGAACAGAGAGTCCCCCCTGTGTGGGATGAATTTTGCCCTTAGAGCCAACTCCTGGGGAAAATGGCACAACTTGAGTAAATGGGCTGTATGCTCAGATTATAGCATGCAAAAAGCACAAGAATGAAACTGTAATCTGTAACCACCACATGTAGTAGCCAGTGCCCACCTGAGCTTTGCAGGTACCACATGGTACCTCAGATGCAGCCCCACTGTTGCCCCATATGCAGATGCTCTGGCCATGCTCCCATCCTAGCCCTAACCCTCACCTACAGGCAAATTAGGGAGTTCTACCGCATGGATACCCATTGTCCAGCCACTCACACAACACAAAGGACTGGCTGCAGGGAGGGCATGTCATGATTTGCCCCTTTGATTCTCTTAGAGGAGAGAATTTTTTAAAATGTCCCTTAGGCTTTGTTGGGTGAGGAGGGAGAATAACAATGAAATCTTTATTTAAGAAAATAAAAAAAAAGATGACAAAGAAGAGAATTAAAATGACCAAGTCACAGTATTTGAACCATTTGATTTGCCATGCAAAGAAACATCCCAGTTCTGTGTGCATCAGTTTATACATTTTCAGGTTAAAGATCATTATCTATACCTTACATATCCACTTTCAGCTGTATACGAAAAGTGATGACTTTTACTGGACCATGTCTTGCATTATATTCAAAATTAAACATAGCTGTTTACAGCTTCCAGGCTACTGACAAACTAGAGCAGTAAACTGAAAATGAGTATTAAGGTTGGAGATCTATTTCTTTCCATGGCAACAGATGTTCTATAGCAGGTTCACAGATAGATCCTTGCTCCTACAAGGGATTAGCTCAGAAAAGTCCAGAAGGAAGACAGTAGTAGGAGGAAATTACTATAACATTTACTATAACAATTACTATGAGTTCAGAATGTACATTTAATCTCTCAGTATGCTAAATAAAGTCCACAAGTTAAATAGAGGAGCTGAAAAGCCTAGAAAAGCATTGGCAGCAATGCCAAAACTTTGCTGAAGTGGCCTTTCTAAGAACAGTGTAGCTGTAGACTTCAATGCCAGCTGCCGAGGGAGTGTAATACTGTACATGCAGTGCTGATTTAACGGTACATTTCATTCTAAGATTACTTTGTTTTATTAAAAATATTTTTCAATAACATTCACATTTGCATGATATTGCCATAATTATACAGGAAAAGGCAGCTAAAATTCATTTTATATTATGTATTTTTTTCATTCATTCCTCAGGCAAATATTTCATCTTCAGTTATATATACTAAATGTCACCAGCTTCAGGTAACCTGCACCAGGACTAAAAAATTAAATCTAAGTATAATGACTCTACTGAGTTCTACTCTCTTTCCTACTGCAAAGAGGAGATGTATTTGTGCATATCTATGCATTTTATATACAGAGAAATATGGATTGAAGACCAACTCCAACAGACAATCCCCTGCTTTAAGCAAACATTTTAAAGTAACCTTTCTAATTCATTTTTTCCAGCTTTTATTCAAAGCCACCTTTTCTAAGAGTCGTTTATTGCTGGCCCCATGGCTGGTCATTTACACAGAAAGTAAGAACAGTGTGAAAACTCTCTTACGCACACAATGAACACTATTTTAAAAAAATCAATATTTAGCGTGCCATTACATTTTACTTTACCACAGTATACCACAAATAACGCTACATGAGAGAGAATGCATAACCAAGAGAGGAAAAAATGCAGGACACTCCCAACAATAGACCTTTGGATGATAAATATTTGGGAAGATCTCTCTATGAAGTTCAACAGCTTGAAAAATAATGTGCATAGTACAATGAAAACTGGATATGTTAGGCCACATGTGTTTGTCTTAGTTACATGAGTAGTTCCATCCAATAAGATAACTTATGAAAGTAAAACAGGCAGAAAAAGTTACTTATTTTCACATCCCTTGTTTGGTGGAGTAGAATTAAGGGATGAAAAGGGCAGTGCTTGCTCTTTTGCCGAAAGCCATTATGAGTGGTGATCCCCAAATGAAAGAGGAACAAGCATTTGGCTTGTAAATTGTTAATCAGAGTCACTCACTACACAGGGGACTCCATTGGTGTTGGTGTCACCTTGTGAAATCATTTTAAGGTTTGGTACCTTTTGTTGGGTCTGCAGGAGTGCAATGCCAAGATCAGCTGTTTGAATTCCCAGTTTGGAACATAAACATGTGCGGTAGCTGCTTATGCAAGTAAAGTGGGGCTCAGATATCCTGCTGATGAGGATGGTATTAGATTCTGAATTAAACAGAACTAGCTACCACTTCAGTTTCAGTCAGTTACTGCAAAAGTCATCCTACTGCTATCCCAAAAATAAGCAAAACGCAACATATCTTTAGGTTTCAAAATTAAACTCTACCATTAACTATATCAATAATTAGGAGGGGAAATCCCACTTGGAAAGGGGGGTGAATACGTAATTTATTTGTACTCGTGAAAAGTGACAGATTAAAACCAATTGGATGGACACAAAAGTAGTGCAGTCAGTTGCTCTGCAGTTCTTCCTACATAGCTGTGCCAGTGCACATCAAGCCTCAGCAGCAACACCCCATGCTGTTTGACTGCTCAGGAGCGGAGTCAGCAAAATTATTTAATAGTTTTTTTTCTGTGGACCAGCAGACATTTCAAGTTCAGACTGAGATGACCCAACTCTGTCAGTTTGTAACATAGAACTTGAGCCTACATCTCTAGGGAAAAACTAGAGTATTAATCCCCCCATTATAACTACGTTCACCTGATTGCTAGTCAGTCTATGTAGAGGGACACATAGCCTAATTATAGAGGGAACAGTCCTTAAAAATTTTCCCTGGGGTTGAGCTCATGAATCCTAATTCTCTCCCATTTTATAAATCCCACCCAGTTTCCTCTTGTGGAAGGGTTGCTGTTAAGTTGTAAGAGATGCCCCCTCCAGCCAGTGGAACACGACACAAGAAATCAACAGCAGGTCTCATTAAGTAATGCAGAGCATTATTATCAGGCCATTGGAGCAATCAGGGCTGGCTCCTTCTCTGTCATCTTCTAAAGAGTGCCTGCATAATTGAAAACAATCTATCTATATATAAGTTTTACATTATTTTAGAGAAGGTAAAACACTAACTGCTTGGCAGTTTCAGATTTTACAATTGTTGAAGGTATATTAAAGGCATTCATTTATGTGGCACATATTCTTTGCATTCTGTATAAATACCTCTTGCATACATTCAGAGGAGGTGGCTCCAGACAGTACACTTGTAGTGCAGCTATATGCAGATCTGTGGGAAGAGCTGTCTAGTGGTTGTATTCGGTGTCGGGGATAAAGATTCCTAGATTTTACTCCTAGCTCTAATATTGACTTGCTGGGATCTTTGGCAAGTCACTAAACCTCTTTCTACCTCAGTTTGCCCATTTGAAAAAAGGACCCAGTAACACTCTACTGTCAGGACAGAGCATCGTCAGCTGAGCCTGAGGACTAGTCAGCCCCGCCTCCAGGCAGATAAATGAGCTCAGCTGGGTTCAGGGGCGCTGGAACAATTTGTATAGTGGGGATGCTGAGAGCCATTGAACCAAACTGTATACCCTGGAATGTGTATGATGTATTTGATGGAAATCACTTCAAGCCAGGGGGTGCACCACACACCAGGCACCCCTACTCCAGCACCTATGGCTGGGTTGTGGTAGGACTGCCTGACTGGCAACCCACCTGATTGGTTGAAGGGAGCCAGCAGCAGTAGCAGGTTGCTGGTTGCTCAATGGTTTGCCCGCTGCTGTGATTGCTCATGCTCCAGCCTTGCTCCTGACTTGTTCCTGCCCTACCTCAGCCCTGTGTCCCTTTCCTGACCCTTGGCTCTGGTTCCTGGCTCCTGAGTCCGGCTCTGATCCTTGGCTCTGCTTCCTGGCTCCGACCACTAGCCTCCGGCTCCAGCTCTGGTTCCTGGCCACCCCCAGTCTGGTTCTAACCACTGAACCGGTCTGCCAGCGCTTGGGCTCTTGACACCTACCTTACTGAGGTGGTTTGAAGCTTAATTAATATTTGTAAAAGGCTACAGGACCGTGGGGGAAAGTGCTGCAGAAGCATAAAGAATAATTAGTTAATTTACTACCTTCATTTTTCCCTTGTACAATAAGGACAGAAGGAACACAGAGTCTCTGCATGATCCACTGAAAAAGAAGTAGTGCTTTGTAATGAGCTCCATGTACCTGCCTTCAAAATGTCAAGAAGAAAAACTAACCTGAGGCTGGCTCTACACAGCTCTGGCTGAATGAGACAGAATTTAACCCTGAATTTACAATTCTGAAAATTCTGCATAGTAATAAGAAATATTTAAAGTGTCACTTTCTCATAGCTCTATTAGACCAAAACTGTCTAGGAGAATGTGTTGGCATCGAACAAAAAATGGAGATGGATCAGTCCTATCCATAGGGCTTGACTGTTGCACACAACCCAAGGAATTACTGGAGAAAGATTTTGTAAAGCTAGGGTTGGAATACATGGTACAGAGGACACAGAAGCAGTATTTTCTCTAGACCCTGCCCTCAGTGCAGGAGACAATGCCTCATAATGCAGATATCCTCCGATTCCCTGCACAATTTCACACTCTATGAATTTCTCACTCTAGGCCAGGGGTCGGCAACGTTTGGCACGCGGCTCGCCAGGGTAAGCAACCTGGCGGGCCGGGCCAGTTTATTTACCTGCTGACGCGGCAGGTTCGGCCGATCGCGGCCCCCACTGGCCACGGTTCGCTGTCCCGGGCCAATGGGGGCGGTGGGAAGCCGCGGCCAGCACATCCCTCGCCCGTGCCGCTTCTTGCCGCCCCCATTGGCCCGGGACGGCGAACCGCGGCCAGTGGGGGCCGCGATCGGCCGAACCTGCCACGTCAGCAGGTAAATAAACTGGCCCGGCCCGCCAGGGTGCTTACCCTGGCGAGCCGCGTGCCAAAGGTTGCCGACCCCTGCTCTAGGCCCTGCGAGGAACTGTGGTTTCTTCCTCTTGTTTCCTTTATAGCAAAATCAATGCCAGGAAAACACACAAAGGTGGAACTTTACCATTGATACAAAGGAGTCTGGATAGGTATCGCTATTAGTGAAGAGGACAGCAGCGTCTAGATGTAACAGCTTTCAGAGTTGTTTGCCAGTTACCAAAACTAGCAACATTCAAAAGAAGGGTTAAACTACAGAAGTAATAAATGATCTCAAGTCAGGATCAATGTAATGTTTTATTGGTTGCAGGCTGCTGGGAAGGAACATCTGTCCATAAGGTACTTCATCAAACAATCAGACCAAAGTAGTGAGAGAAGAATTAGTCCTATATATTTGGCCAGCTAGCTCTGCTGGAGTGGGGGGAGGACGGGGGGAAATGGAGGTCAGCAGAGAGGTGTCATCAGGCTGTGTTGAACATAAAGCCTTGGAGGACATAAACAAACACTGGTTGAATGGAAGTTTCAGTTGAGTAAGGTTTAATTAATCAGGGCTGTCTTGTATTCTAAATTCCCATTTACCTCATCTCAGTCTGCAGACTGAAATACTGGTTTTAGAATATCTTTTAACTTTGTTTTAATAAACTCTTTACTCTTTCTTGCAAGCCTCAGAGGTAACAATTTATTTTTGATGTTTTCTCATTCCTGTGATGGAGATTTTAAATACTCTCTCATCCTATAAAGCTGCATGGTGACGTAGCTGCTATATATTGCGTATAAATTCAGGTGCCAAATCCTTTTTCAATACATTTCTTAATCTTTAGGATCCTGAATTTCCCAGTTAAAAATTATTTTTCATAACTGCAGAACATTTAAAAAATATTTAGAGCTCCATTATCTGGATTATTATTAACTCTGATGTCATGAGGCCTGGATATCAAAGTATTAGTATTACGAAGACATTCCACCATTATATGTAGTTAAAACATTTAGTCGCAAGTTAGAAAAACAGTATTACTTAACATTTTATAAACATTCATTAGATAACATACATTCAAAATCAATAGTGACTACAGATAAGTAGTAAGTTATACATGCTGAAATCTTGCACAGTTTCCATAATAACCCCCAAAGTTGTGATGTATATATTTAAACTTAACCAATTATATATCTTTCTGACAAATACATCGTGAATGACAAACCGTCAAGTAGTTTGGGCCCAACATTTAGGTTTTGTGTAAAAACATTATGAAACCCAATAAAAATGATCTCATGCACATTTTAAAATTTACAATAAACACACTTTGTTTTATTTTCTCATTTGCAGCCCAAACTTATGAGAACCAGAATCAGAAATTGAAACTTTCTAGAAAGTCTAGTTTTTAGCAGTAATGGGGGGAGGGAGGCAGCTTGTCTTTAAATACATGGATTTATTTTAACCTAATAGTGTTTCCTTTCAACATTTTGAAGTTATTACATACTGAATGCCTACAATCAGGTCTTTCAAGTACTTCTCATTACATGGGAAACCTGAATACATTTCTGCTCCATATCTGTGGCCCAACCAGACCTGTGAAGGTGACTAAAACTGTATCTTCTAGGTTAACATTTGCCTACAACACAGCACTTCCCCACACAGGCAATAATGACCAAGACATGGGACATTTCCTGAGGATTAATTATAGTTAATATGGTCCAGTTGCTAATCCCCAGGAAATGCCCTGAGCCTACATTTATTACTGTTGTAAACTGGGCGGGGGGAGGATTCATCTTATTTTCTTTTATAGTGGGAAATGCAGTTTCAGTTGGTCTGCACTGGGTATTTACATATATACAATATGAATGCATTGTACAATAGCCACGCAGATTGCTTGAATGATCTCTTAAGAGTCAGTTTGATTTATAACATATCAAACTGTAATATACTTTTCTGATCACCTGTTCCAGGTCCTTGATAACTTACGCTTGAAATCAGTCTGGAATTCAACCTACCCTGGAGTGAAACTGCATTTACAACTTGTTTCTTTACTATGCTTTTAAAGAATTGAACTTCACTCGCAGAATTTCAAGGACTGAACTCTCCTTAAAGGACAGTGCATGTGAAAATAACTGTAACATGATGGTGTGAACATTTCTGAAACTCATTGCTTCTCAAAAGCACAGCTGTGCTTGATCCCGTAGCTTTATATGGGTCCAAGATACAGGATTCTGGTTCAAAGATAGATATCGTCCCCAGAGCTCTTTGATCTTTATCCATTTATTCTATCCATCCATCCATGTACTTACATTGTGCCAATCATTGTAGTGTCGATGTGCTAAGTACAGGAATTTCATACTAGAAGTTTCTAAGAGTAGGTCTACGCTGCAATTAAACATCCATGGCTGGCCCATGCCAACTGACTTGGACTCGTAGGTCTCAAGCTATGGGACTGTTTAATTGTGGTGTAGACATTCAGGCTTGGGCTGGTACCCCAGCAGGCATCTCCACTGCAGTTAAACAGACCCATAGCCCGAGCCCTGCAAACTTGAGTCAGCTGGCAAGGGCCAGCTTTGTGTGTTGAATTGCAGTATAGACCTACCCTAAGGGGCTATTGTTTGTTTAATTTGCCAGAGTGTGCCCATTTATAAGAAGGGCTAGTGAACAAATGAGTCTTTTCTTCCTGTTTAGAGCACAGTTCATAAGTTTATCCTGATCTCTTATGATAGAAGAGTTTCTTGGCTGGATGTTTTTCACTAAGAATGAGCGTTGACCTCGGTAACAACAGCTACATTGCAACTATTGCTCACAAGACCTCGGAGTGGTGAACAGGGAGAAGGAGGTCTTTTAGACAGATGGATCCTAGCCTACTGAAAACTTTTAGGGTGAGGACCATGACTGGGACACCAGTGAAGTGTGTGATGCACTCTTGTGATTTTTTTTTGAGGGGGGGAGGGGGTATATCTGCTTTGCTCAGGTGATATGCTGTTGTATTCTGTGCATCTTCCTTTGTTAGCCCCATGTAGAGAAAGTAGCAGTAGCCCATCTCAAACTAACAAAGGCGAGAGCCATTGTGTCTGGTTCTTTGTCTGAGAGAGAAGGAGGTGTGGTTATTTTACAACTAGAAGGTAGAAAAAGGCACTTCCAGCAACTGTGGGTAAACAGGCATAGCCCAGGATATGTAGGATTCCGAGACCATGCACCTCTCTGACAATCAACAGAAAAGATGGCCCAGCAGTGATCCTACAAGATCTTAAGAAATGCTTCTCCTTGATACAAGCATCACATCTATTTTACTTGGGCTCAGTTTGAGGCAGCTTGTATTCTTCTGCACAACGAAGAAGCTGGGTGACAGCACTCTGCCTCAGACAAGAAGAATAATGTAGAGCTTCAGAGGGGAAGGTTTCTAGCCTTTTGGAAAGCCATGGAGAGCGCCCACAGTGAGGAGGAGCAGCTGCCCATTTCAGCCCTCCAATGGGAACGAGATGAACCATCTGAGACTGATTCCACTGACTCATATTTTGTTTGGCAGGCACGTTAGCAGTCTCTTCTGGATGCCTGTGTTGAAAGCAGCAGATAAGTCCAGAATCCCTGCAGAGTTCATTTTCCAGCCGTGTGCACTTTCCAGTTCTTTGAGAAACTACCCCCATTATTCAAGGCCAGAGCAAGAAGAACTTCCTGATTTATATTTGTGTGGCTGAAATGTAGCCAATGATTGTAGTTTATTATCCATTTATTGTGTGATGTTATGATTAATCAATAAGTTATATCATATATATATTCATTGTATGTTAATTAGAACGAATTTGTAGGATTATAAAAGCATAAGCTTGATCAGTATTTAGTAGAACCAAGTATTAGACATGAGTAAATCAAGCTGAAATGCAAGAACCTGTAGGATGAAGCCTGCAAGAGTTTAGTTTAGCTATTTTAGGCCTTGGAAACAAGAAATGATGACATAAGCCAATGACTGGAAAATGACCTGATGTCCTAAGATTATGGGAAAAGAGGTACCAAGTGGCAATACTGTTCAAAATTACCCAGAAGATTAATATTAGATCATAAAAATACTGTAAAGGTGCATCTGTCTCCAAAATGTGTCTTAACCACAGGATACAGATTGTGCATCAATACTAATGAGAATAAAGGGAACTTACAGAGCCTATAGAAAATTGGGGTCCCTTAAGTTTCCAGGGGACACAGACCAATAAGAGAAAAGAGGATTGACACTTTTATGGACATACGCAGAATGCAAGTGTAGACAGAATCACATTATAAAAAGGGGATGCCCAGAATGGGAAAACTGAGCTCCCTATGGGAGACTCCAGCAGGGATCATCTCTCTACTGATGATCAAGCCATGAGAGACCCATCAGACCCTAACACTGTTGTTAAGGATGTGAGTATAACTATATTTGTAACTTGTGCATAGGTCTATATAGAATTTCTATATGCTTGCCGGCCAGGGTAGAAAACGTTTTCAGTGCCCAACTCTGAGCACCTGAGCAAAACACACCACAACACACAGCCAGCCAGTCAGCGGAGGGAGAATAAAAAGCTGGTGCCCAGAGCAACCACCCTGCTTGACTGACTCCAGAGCAGCCTTGAGTAGGAGATGCTCGGAAATTGATCCTAAAGAGCGATTTGAGTAAGGAGCTGGTATATGAGCTGCTCTTGAGTGAGAATACTTCATTATTTCTGGTATCAGTCAGAATCTGAATTAAATAAGAGAATCAGTGGGACTATTGATTACTTTTCCCATCTAATGGGGTTTGAAGTGTGTTGCTCTCTTTCCTTCAGTGTAATTAGTGGTGGCTTGGTGCAGCTGAATCAAAAAAATTAAGTCATGATATTCAGTACCCTAAAATGGCTGAGACAAAAATAATGTTCTCATTTATAAGAGGGTAGCAATTACCGATCTCACCAAACTGTAAAACAGGCAAGAACTGCTTAAGCATTGCCAAGAACGATTTGCCTCATCCTTGTCTGGAGTTTTTTTCTTTTGGCATGTTGGTTCTTAAAAGGGGAGAAATTCACATATTTTGTTGTGCCTAAGAAAGTATCATAATTCCTCAATAGGAAAATGTCTCATGGAAAGGTGGACACTATAAGTGGTGGAGATTATCCCTCGGATACTGCAGGATGGCATTCTAGATAGTTATTCCATTTAAACAGCTTGAATCCTTTGTATATGTAACAATCACGCTTCAATCTCTTTCCCCAAAGTTTATTTGGCAGACATTACTGCATTTCACACATTTCTGGAGCAAAAACAATTTCTTCACAATATATGGGGATGAGTTTTACGGAAGGGAGACATACAAATTCCCCCATAAAGAAACTCATTATGCCAAGGTGATATTGACTCTTTTTGAGCTGTGTGTGTTGAGAGTTCCCAAATTAGATCTAATGAATTCTGCAGGGAAGCCTGGAGTCATCACTGTGTTGTTGTTACATGTGTTTCTAAAGCACTCATCACTATAGCATGTGGGTATTTTGCAAAATTAAAGACAGATTAGTTCTAGTTGGAAGAGTCCTCCTCCCTTGTCCTATGAAGTTGCTCTGTTGCTCAGACATTGGTGGGTGATTTTAGAGAGAGTTGTCGGGTATCTCACAACACGATTGTTAGGAAGAAACTCTTGCCTGTATACATGCACCTAGCAAAACGATGTAAAGATGGTAAATTCTGATATAGTATTGCCAACCCCAATTGCTCACAAATCCTGAGTCAGGCCCCCTAAAAATAATGAGACTGGCTTAAAAATCACATGATTTTTTAAAAAAACGAGTCCTTTTTATTTGCCTTCTGGTTTCCGAACCTTTAGGGTTCATGTTTTCAAGGTTTTCTTTGCAACCATAAAAGCTAGAAAGCTTTTTTTTTTTTTTTTAAATGAAAGCTTAGATTCTCCAGTAACCATGATTCCAGGAGTTGTGGCTTTAAGAAAACCACCAAATATCATGAGACTTATGATAAAATTTCAAGAACTGGAGATGTTGGATCCATGACAGATGCAAGTCTACAACTGCAAACTCTCGGTGGAGAATGCCTTGTTTCTGACATCATGAGTTCAAACAGAGCTCCGTCAGCTGATACATCCCTGCAAAGTGTATGGGGAGCAGAGAGGGGTGAGCACTGAGACATCTGTGTGCTGAGCCTATTTAGGAATTGGAAGGTGGGGAATGAGGACAGATATTAGCCAATGTAGAACTCAGAACACTGGGGTGATACACTGCTATGTTATGCCCCAGCTATGCTTTTTAGGGGGTTAGCCCCAAGTGAAGCATGTTGCATTTGCTTACTGTTGGAGCGGGGAGGAAAAATGGAAAATTAGGGAAATTCTAGATAATTTAAGGCAGCGCTGTGTGTGTGTGTGTGTTGCTGCTTTCAAACTTTTCCCATTCCCGTTGCTTGCCGGGGCAATTAGATCAGTAGTTTCTGTTCATGTTGTACTGATTTGAACAGTTTTAACCTTCAGCATACACAGCAGGTGTTAAATGCATCACCTCAGCTCTTTTGAAACCTGAGCTAAGCACTTGGCTGGTAGCACAGTATGCAAAATATCTGAATGCTTGGAACTTGCAAGTCTGTACAGAAACTGTCTCTCCAAGTAGAAAAGCTGGGCTAGGGCCTTGTTCTAATGCAGTAATTTGATGCTTTATCCTTTTGGCTTTTCAGTCTAAACTCTCCCTAAGCCTTGGTTCCACAAGCAATTATTGCTAGACACAAATCTTTGTTTTCCAGTCTGGAAATAATTTACATGGGCCTAAGAATGTAATTGTCTTTATAAAATTGTGATTGTTTTCTGCTATAAATTACTACTGTAATATTTGCTGTTAAACCCACTATAAAATAGCATGTCTCTAGTACTGTCAAGTTAAAAAAAAATAAAAGGATTGCAGAAATAGGTGCTTGGCAAAGGATAATTTTTCCCAGACAGTTTTTATCGCTTCCACTGGCAAAGGAAATCCATTATCATCACCGTCAATTATGCGTGTACTTTATTGCTTTTAAACTGAAATGTCCCACCCTTTTTTGCCTAAAGTAAGTTTCACCCTTGAATATTCATCTCACATTTTCTTACTTTTTTTTTATGTGTACCAGTCATGCAGATGCACAAAGGCAGGGCCGGCTCTACTGTTTTTGCCGCCCCAAGCAGCACGCCGAATTGCCGCCGCGGTCGGCGGGGGCAGTCAGTGTGCCGTTAGGGCGGCACGTGCGTTTCCTTGGCGGCGGCAATTCGGCAGCAGCTTCTGTTTTCAGCCGGAGGCGGCCGCCGCGGGCAGCTGAAGACATAAGCTGCCTCCGAATTGCTGCCGCCACGGAAACGCGCGTGCCGCCCTAACGGCACACGGACTGCCCCCGCCATCCGCGGCGGCAATTCGGCGCGCTGCTTGGGGGAGAGCAGAGGAGCTTTGGCATGCTGAAGAAAATTATGGTTGTGTCTCTCACACATTAGAAACATTGACAGAAGAGTTCATAGTTGCTGTCAAGGTTATTGTCAGCCTGGATTACAGGCTGTTTAGGTGTCAGTCACAATAGTTAAAGGACAAAACAACTTCTAATTTATTATACATATTTTCATAAAAGTTGAGAGTTACTAACAATTAATTTAAAATAAAACAGGTTTAAAAAATATTTGACCACATTACTGGTGCAATCCACATTTTCCAGGAACATTTTAATCAAGCAAAGCAATGTTATAAGCCTATTTCAAAAATAAAGAGTTACAGATTATGGAAGTACGAAACTAAAACCATGTCTAAGGGCCAGGCATTGTGTGGATTGGAAAGATCCGATCGTCCCCGTTATTTTTCTATACACATTCTGCCATCAAACATTAACACTTTACTAAGTTATACATGAGACATCCCACCAAGCCTTTGAACATTGCAAAGCATTCAGGAGACTTTCCCCAGTCCAGGTCTCCCTACCAATATTCAGCAATATACTTCAATGTACTACTCAGCTAAATTAGCTGGAGATGAACATGCATTAATTCCTTAGTTCTCTTTATGAATTGACCTGGAAATGTCTACTTCCCATGCTCAGTTTCAGCCTTGAAAAATCACATCAAGTGATTAAGTCAAAAACAATGGCCTCTGGAGCATTCGGGCCAGTTTTCAGTGAGGGCTATTTCTCTGTCACATCCAAATTTTCAAACCCAAGTTGCTTCAGCTGAAAAGGGGTGTTTGTTTGTTTAAAAAAATCACTGATTATTGATCATACACAAAGTATATTTTTATATTCTGTTAGTACTCAAAACGTGGCTGAACCATTTTTGCTCAAACTTTAAAAAAAAAATAAAATTACCTTCTGCCACAGACAAGGCCAGGAAAATTTCAGCCAAAAAATTATGAGCAACTGAAAACACAGGAGTTAGATATGAAACTATTATGCAACCTTAACTAAAGCAGTTGCTGCCATTATTGCTATAATATATCTGCTTTTAAAGTTGGATTGCATGGGAAGGGATTGATCTGTCAATAAATAGGTTGGTGACAAATCTTGAAAAACCATGAGCCACTTTTCTTAGAATAGTCATATGTCTGGAAAAGAGAATCCATGCTGAAGGTGAGTGTAATATAAACCCCTGACTGTAGACATTAACACTGTTTTAGAACTTGTATCCTGTTTCTTAATGAAGTGATATCTATTTATGGGCAAGTACCATTCCAAGTTCCACATCTGTAAGCTTGGCTCTTTCCTCCCTTCTTAGAATTATCTTTAGCTGTAATGTTAGTTTGCCATTCCAACTCAACCGCAGCGTGCACTAAATGCAAAAGCAATGTTAAAACAAGCGACAATACTGTGCAATGTTAAGATTGAAATTCTAATCCTGCAAAAATCAGGGCATTCAAACTTATGGTTCAAACAGCAAGTCTAGTTGTGCATTCTTTAACTTATGTAAATGTGATAAATAATAATACTTTGAAATCTACAAATGAAAGTGGTTACAGAAGTGCAAAATGCTTTACAAAGGAAAGTAAGTTATCCCCATAATAGGGGATGAAGTGCAGAATGGTGAAGTGACTTGCCTAAAGTCACATATCTAGTCAGTGGCAATGCTAGGAAAAGAACCCAGGTCTCCCATTTCCCAGTCCAGCTCCCCATTCACTAAATCACACTAATTGTATTAATTATTTCATACAGGAGATGTGAGGATTAATTTTTGTCCAGTAATTTAAAAATGTAGCATGCTATATACAAGTACTAATGATCCCTAATGATTATTACATATGTGTAATGTCACTATTGCTGCAGTGGGAACAATACATTCAAATAAGATGACTTTAATGCAATTAAAATCCCACCATTAATGATGCAATTAGAATATGTAGTTCTGCATTTAATTTCTCTGGTTGTTGGTTTTGTTTTGTTTTGTTTTCTTAAAGTACGTTTGTGGCTCGACCAACTGCAGGGGACCACTGTGCTCAGCCATTAGCACGTTTATTCAAAGTATTAGGGCCTAGTTGTGCAATCCATATTCATGTTCGTAAGCATTTATTCAGAAAAGCAGTGTCCCCTTGACTTCAGTAGCACTGCTCACATGGATAAGGGCTCGCCAACAGAAGCAAGAGATGCAAAATCAGGCCCTTAAAGTCTGTATCACACTCTGAATAGGGAGAGTGTTGTAGTTATAGGGTGAAATTTTCAAAAGCAGCCAGCATTGGCCTAACACTTTTCACTGAAGTCAGTGAACTTCAATTGGAGCAGAATTATGCCAGCACTGACTCTCACCCATAATTATTTAGGGAGGCTAAAAAACACACAGAAAGTATAGCAAGAGTGTACTGTCGATCTTACAAGTCCCGTTCCTCATCCTCACTCTTCGCCTGCCTTTCATACACCAAGCTGCATACAGCTATTTCCACCATTAGGCAAATGGAACCAGCCAAATTCCGATTTAATCTATGCTGGTGTAAATGTAATCAGATCTAGCCTTACATTTCAAAAGGCATGAACAGTTTGCTTTATTCCCTTGCCTTTATGCATTAACTCCAGAGCGAGTAAATAAATTTTAATAATCATCTGAAAGCTGAGAACAAGAAAAATACCAACACAAAGGGTAATTTTTTTTTTCAGTGTAGCATGAGCACCTGGACATAGGAGCTTATATGAGAAGTGCCTCCTCACTCATAACAAATATAAGAAAAATATAACAAAGCTTATTAAGGACAGAAAAATACTTTTTTTTATGTTCAACAGCAGTTCAACAGCACTTAAGACTGCATCTTAAGCTTTCAGTGTCTGTGCATCTACAAATATAAACATAAGTGAGTTATACACATGATGTCTTTTTTAAAAACCTTGCCTTCTCAGATTAGCTAATTCATAGGACTCCAGCTCAGAGATAAACTCACAGAACTTAAATATAAATAAATATATGTATATATTTAAATATAAATATAATCTGATGAACAAACACAGACAGCAACTTGGGATGCACATAACTGACCCAATGCTGAATTCAAGAATTCAAAGAATGTAGGGTAAAAACTTCTTTTTGTTTTATATCATCTGACGGAAGCCAAATCTGAGCATGAGCACACAGTTGGGGGCAGGGAGAAGGGTTGGCAGAAAATCTATCTGACCCTAACTCTTGAAATGCAGGACTTTTCCTTCCAGAAGGCATCCTTCTCTTTTAAACTCAGGAATGCCGTTTTTCATAACTAGTGATTACCACGTTGAGAACGTTCTATTTACTTTTTTCTTTTCTTTTTTTAAAACATACTTTCTTTGAATGAAGAACCCTTGTGGTCTAATGCCAGCAGTGGAATATGCCACAGGTGCCAAGGGATAAACTGACAATTTCAATGTAAGGATATCATTAAAAATATCCCTAAACATTCCAACCCACCATGAATCAATCTCTATCTTTTTAATTGATCCACTCAATTTATTCTCTCATTTATTCATTCTCTCATTTATTCTCTCATGACATGACAGACCTCCAGCTTGCTCTTCTGTAACCAGTGCAGGAGAGGTCACTGACTTGGCAATAACAAACTGCCTTAGAGCCAGCTGAGGGGAGAGGAGGGGATACTCAGAGACCTGCTGATAGTTTGCAATCATTAATATGTTTTTTCCTCCTCAAAGGCTCTAGTGTCACAGCAGCCTCCTGATTATGAGGAGGGTTTGGAAGCTGCTCCTTACCTGTAACTTTCCCAACTGTTTGAAGTGGTTGCTAGAAAATTTCATTGGGTGCTCACCCTCCTCCCCCCACAGCCCATGATCAGGATAACAGAGCTGATGTCTGGAACCCTTGCATGGCAGCACAAGGGTATGGACTAGATGACCCAATATAATCGTTCCTACAATTTTGGGGACTCTGTAGCAGCTTACCTCAGTTCAGCCTCCTCCCCGTTTTCACTCAAACCATCTGACTTCCACCAGTGGCCAGCAACCACTTCCCCGCCTTACCTTAATGACCAGTTTGGGATTAGTATCCGTATTTTTCAATACTTTGTGCACACCTTCTGTTCCGTTATTCATGTGTTAATTTGCTGTGGAGTTTCAGCAGCCTCATACAGATGTCTTGTGTACCCCATGAGTCAGAGAACAAGTTAAATGAACCCCATGAAAATGAATTACAGATATGTACTGGAGCTGCAGCCAGGGCACAGGGCAAAGATTGAACCCTGTATTGATCATTAAGCTAGGGAGAGGAAGACTGTCAGGTGAGAAAAAGGCCAGCCAGCTGTGGACTGACTTTCACTTCAATGGGAGTTCAGCCCTGCTGTAAACAGGGATATGGGTCTTTCTCCATCTCACTCCTATAATTGTGCTGCCACTACACAACTGAGCCTTATTGTTTCACTTGAGAAATAGAAGGATAAGGTGTGGATCCCTGGCTAGTCTTGTACCTTTGTCCAAACTTAGTAGCAGCAATGCTACTTAACCATTATTCACTGCATTATTATTACTAACGCCACAGAGCCCAAGACACAAGTTGCTTACTCTTCCCTTAAAAGAGAGATAGAAGGATCCTTCACTGGAAAAAGTTGTGCCTGGGTAAGTAATGCAGCAGCATGTGGAGGTTGTTGAGGAGAGGGAGCAAGCAGACAGGGCCATGAGGGAGGAACAGGGCTGGGAAGAGTGGCCATCAGAGAGCTGGGGCCCTGTTTGAGGTCAGTGGGAGGCAGCTCCTTTGCTGAATTGATCCAAGTCTTTTAAAAGGCTCAGGTTTGGTTCAGAGGAAGAAGTGTGGTACAAACAGATTCTTACAACAGTAAAAATCTGTTCACATGTTCCTGGATGACAGTAAGGGAACCACTGATGGGATGTCAAGAGAAGCACTTCTATCAACTCTGAGTACGGCTGAGAAACCATGAATCTATCCGAACCAGGTGGCAAGAAGAATTAACATAATTTAAATATGGCAGTTTAACAGACTTATTCTTCCTTGGGGCAATGCTGTGGGTATTACTTTTCACTGCAAACCCCCCCTCCCGCCCCCGATGCTGTTGCCATTGATGAAACATCGGGAAGAAGAAATATTATTTCAAATGAGCCTGTTCTTCGACTTTGTTCTAAGATCAGTGTTGATTGAGTAACTCTGCCAGTCAATCACCTTCCCCCGCTTGCGTACAAACCCAAGTCAAGTAACCTGAGGCAACTTTAGCAATTCAACGCTCACCACAGCTTGACATCGTGGTTTGACCAAGTGGCACAAGTACTTAACCGCAATCCTTGACAGCAGCAGGCTGCATGTATTAATCCCTCACTGACATTTCATGTCAGCTCCTATTGTAAAGTAGCACAGAGAGCAATTCACTTCAGTTTAACAATTTGGCTTTTCTAGTGCTTTTGGAGTAAGGAGATGTTTATTGGTTATATCTAAACGGCATAACAACCTTCCCCGGTAGTATGTCACCTTCGGTCAGATTGTGCTTTACAACAGCTAAAGAGTGTCAAGATTGTCTCCACTAAAAATACTTTAAACATTTGAAGTTCCATGAGGAAAAACAGCTAAAGAAATTGATGTAATGTACATTATCCAACTCTGAAGAGTGACCTTGCCAGCTATAGAAAGAGAACATAACAGTACATTATTCATTACCATGGTTAATCCAACACAACCTCCTATGCATTTTCATAATGTTCAGCATGCACAGTAACAAGTATAAGTGTGTGTTAGCAACACATCTGATGGGGAATATACTGTACGTGCAACTGGTTGTCAACAACCTGTATTACAATGTACACTGGGGAGTGCTAGAAGCTGCAAGAGGTGCCCCAACCCTGAAGCACTAAGTCCAGACCACACACACACACAAAAACAACAACCCACCTTTCCAGTAGTTTCTACTGGTGCTCAGGCTTCTCAGAAGCTTTCTTGCAATGAGGTGGAATATTATTGAGAGTTACCTGACCCATTCAAATAAAGACACTTTCCATTCAAATAGTTTCAGTAGCCCACTGAGATAAATGTTACCTTTCCCCTGAATACATAAGGAAGTATTCTCCTTGATGTATTTCTGGCCAGCATCTTCTCTCCTCAGTCTAAAGCACAATAAAAGAAACAGCTAGGTAGACAAATCAGAACTGCAACAATTATATTTACAACAAACATTTCTCTCAGCACTGCATAGTGATACTGTAGATTAAGCAACACTAGTTCAAGTCTAGAGAGGAACAAAAATGAAAAAAACAATGCGCCTAGCACATTCGAGATGTTAAAAAAAAAATACTATGTCCAATTTTCCATACTCAAACAGGCTTTCCTGGGTAGATTAAGGGCAAGGGGCTCATAGGTGCTGGAACTAGGGGTGCTGCCACATCCCCTGGATTGAAGTGGTTTCCATTATATACAGCAGTGGTGGGCAACCTGCAGCCCGTCAGGGTAATCTGCTGGCGGGCTGCGAGACAGTTTGTTTACATTAACCGTCCGCAGGCAGAGCCGCCCACAGCTCCCAGTGGCTGCACTTCGCTGTTCCCAGCCACTGGGAGCTGCAGGCGGCCGTGCCTGCCGACGGTCAATGTAAACAAACTGTCTCATGGCCCGCCAGTGGATTACCCTGACGGGCCGCAGGTTACCCACCACTGATATACAGGGTTTACAGTTTGGTTCAATGGCTTTCAGCATCCCCACTATACAAATTGTTCCAGCAGCCCTGGATTAAGAAAAGAGGAGGTTGAATTGGAGGGATAATTGTTCTTGGTTGGAAAGGCTTGTGAACTAGATGCCCCATCAACATTTAAAGACCTAGCTAAATGAAGTTAAGAAACTGTCCCCTGCTGCTTGCAGAAAAGTCAGTTATTCCCTTCCAACTCATTTCTTTCAGCTATGGCAAAAAATGTACTCAAGAGACATCAGAGAGTTCAAATGGAGGGATTAATCGAAAAATTAGATAGCCAGTAATTTTTTTAAACTGGAAATGTAGTCAGAACATGTTTATTCTCAGTGACAATATAATTTATGAAGCCTATTACTTGGTCATACAGTAGGAATCAATGTTCTGCTAAACATTAGCTTAAAATTTGGATTTTCCCACTCCTGTAAAACACTAGGTCTTTCCAAAAAACCTCTACATATAATCCTGCAGTTTATAAAATAGACAATACAAATGCTTTTGCGCTTCACTATAGGGAACTGCACAGTACACGTAAAATCTCTAAGGAAATGCTGGGATAATATTTAATGGTTGAGTCCCTGGAGCAACATTTTTCAAACGACCTCAAGTTTAAAGTTACCTGTACTTCAAAGCTGCTTTGCAGACATGTAGCTCTGGGCACTGGTTCAAGTTCTTTTAAAATCTACTTTAAAATATGCAATAATATGGAACAACAAGGAAAGCAAAATGAAGAAAACTAAAGAAGGTATCTAACGAATAGAACTAGGCAGACCCTTTATGTAAGCATTAGCAAATTTGTAAGGGTTCTAAAAGAAGAGTGACTAGACACCTAATTCATCCACAAATTGCTCAGAATGCATTTTCTTTGGGCTAGTCTACACTGGCAACGCTAAAGTGCTACCGCGGCAGCGCTTTAACGTGGCTTGTGTGGTCGCGGCAGAGCGCTGGGAGAGAGTTCCACCAGCGCTCTAAAAAACCCACCTTCACGGGGAGTGTAGCTACCAGTGCTAGTGCACCGTCTACATGGGCGCTTTACAGCACTGAAACTTGCTGCGCTCAGGAGGATGTTTTTTCACACCTGAGTGAGAAAGTTGCAGCGCTGTAAATTGCCAGTGTAGACAAGCCCTTTCACACTCTCATAGGTGCTGGAACTAGGAGTGCTGGGGATGCTGCCGCACCCCCTGGCTTTGAAGTTGTTTCCATTATATACAAGGTTTACAGTTTGCTTCAATGGTTCTCAGCTTCCCCACTATACAAATTGTTCCAGCATCACTGTCAGAATGTTTACAGGTCTTCAAAACTTGTCAGTGACTTACTCCTGAGTTATGTCTTGACACCATATAGTGTCAAAAGCTTCACAACTGCCCCTTGATAAAATGGCTGCATCCCAGATTACTGCTTTGTGAAGCTTTCAGAATTTTGACTTTCCCAAATTACAGTGCCATCAGCTATCAGCGAACGACACAATTCCTCCATGCTGGTTCCATCTCTCAATACTGGCTCTGAACCAAGAATTTCACTATTGAAGAACAACTGCGGAAGGGCTGAAGCCCAAGATAAGTAAGAATTAGGACTGATCTCATTAGCTGTTCTCACATCATCAAGATTGCACCAGGTTCCTGGAAATGTTTATGAAAAACTGGCTTTAAGGTTTTACCATCCATGAGCAAGAAGTAAACAGTGTTTGGTGGTAATTAAATACACTTGTTAGTCAAAGAAATTTAAAACACAAAAATTAGTAAAGAGTGTGCCTGGGTTACAAAGGTACTAACATATAATAAGGATATGTAGCTATGGTACCAAGGAATGGCAACATTTAAACCTTCAGATTGGGCATATGTGCATATCTATAAAGAAAGAACTACAGACCACAAGTTTTCGAACATCCCCTAAATCCTGTGGCTTGTACACTCCATGGGTGAAATCTTCAAAAGCACTCAGTGTTGGCTCAGCTCTGATCCCATTGAAGTCAATAGTAAAAGCTCCAGTTTATTTCTATGGGAAGAGAATTAAGCCAATGCTGAACATTTTGAACATCCCAACCTAAGTGTTCTTTGTGCTAGGGTGAGGACAAGGTGCACGGTCCATGTAAATCGTTGTGTTTTTCTTTAAGAAGGCAAAAGCATGAAGGGCCTGGATTTCTCCCTGCATATGTTAAGAAAACCTAACCTGTATTCAAAGAGTTATTCCAAGTTTTCCTTAACGCTGAAGATTATTCTTCCAGTGTGATGTGCTGAAAAATTCACGTGAACCGCACCATAACAAGGGCAACTCGAGAAATACTAGTATTTTTAAAGAAAGGGGAAAGGTAAATATTGCAGCCCTGATTTTTAAACAATTTTGTGCCCACAATGAAATAAATCAGTCTTGTGCCTGCAGTTCATTCATGCTTTTTCCTAGTGTGATAACCCCCTGGATGGATGGTTTGTGGGGAACTAACATGGGATCTCTGGATCTAAAAGCATGAGCCTCTGCTGACCGAGCTAAAGGACTCGGTCCTGTGGCAGGCGACAATGGGCAGACTCAAATCTCCCATGCGATCCAGTCAGTAGTAGGGGACAAAGATCTACAGGGGTTAAGGTGGGTTACACTAGCAATTCACTACAGGTGCAAAATTTAGGATGCCTGATTCGAAATGAGTCCTTTATCAGTCTAAGCATTCTGAGTACTTGACTCTGGCATATCTGTCACTTTCATACAGATGCATATAGTTTCTTGGTGCTAAGAATAGACTCTGTCAATTGATTTTTAACTGCCATAATAATGCAATCTCAGAGAATCAGATTAATGACATCGAATCAGTAGCTAGAATGTTGCAGGGTGAACACTCGGGGAAATCTTTAGTGCTTTTTTATACTCTCAGAATAAGCAAAGAATTCAGATTGACACCCTTCCCCCCAAAAATCCTCTTTTCTTTAAATTACAAACCATTCAAAACTGTCCAGCAGCACGCAGATGGGACATCTACTAGGATGAACAATCTTTCAGATTTTTGTTTCTCCTCAAATATTTACTGATAACAGTAAATAAATAAATAAAAATATTTTTCCCCCCAACTCAATCATCACTAAAACGTTTTGGAAAGAAAGAAAAAATCACTCTGTAGCAGACATGCTTGCCCTCGAAAGCAACCTATATGAAACACTTATGGAAATCCATTCTATCCATACTCGATAAGCCAGTGAAGAAAATTCCTATTGTAAACTGATTGTCTGTATTCAAAGTCCTATTAGTTAAAATGATGTTGCACCCTAGAAAATATTCAAAGTCCTATTAGTTAAAATGATGTTGCACCCTAGAAATCCATGGTCTAATTTTTCTCAGGTGCTGAATTGCCTGCAGTTTAAGGGATTTTGGTGGCCAAATCCTATTGATTCTCAATGGGATTTGGACAACAGAGTCCCTAGGGACTTTGAAAATCCCAGCCTCAATTCTCTTTTAGTTCAGCCCCAAACTCATCAAAGCCTATATGCATTATCAAAAACTATGTCTTCTCATGTCACATGACTACATAAATCAAAGCTATCTTGCAAAAGGTTAACTCTGGGGAAGTGCTCTGCTGAGTGCAAAACATTGAGTTTTGGGGAAAGAATATTTTCTCCAACTGCTGCTCTTTAATGTCCATCTGTGACCTCAAAAGTTCACATTCTCTTGCTAGTGTTGGTTGAAAAATTTTCCATCAAAAGGGCTGTTTTTCAATGGAAAAATGGATTTTCAACTACACAACATTTTCTGCAGAAAGTGTCCACTTTTGGCCAAAACAAATGTCTATTTGTGAGTGCAAACTTTGGTGATCTTGAGTTTTCTGACAAAGTCAAAATTTTCTGGGGGAGGGAAGTGGTGGAACATTAGGAACATTTAGAAAGTCCAGGTTTGTACATAATTCCATCGCCTAGACACAGTGAAACAGGATAATGTGAATTTCTATATAAGGCCCAATGAACAACTGTACAGATTTTAAATAGCATATGCAAATATATCTCAAGTGTGTTGTGAAGCTCAGGGCTGAAGGTCAAATGCTTACAAAACCCAAGTGCCTGTGCATTCAATTCTGTCATAGCACACAAAGGAAGAACAAATCACAGTAAGTTGCTGTAAACCAAAAGGTTTGTTCTGTCCTCCCTGCTTTGTAATTTTTCACAGAACCTGGATAAATCCATAATTAAATATGCTATTGAAAATTCAGTTTACAAAAGGTGGAGTCCTCCGATATATTGTGAGACACACATAATGCACACAAAAGTATCAGTAATAAAGATTTAGGGTCTGATTCTGATCTCACACCAATGTGAATGAGGAGTAACTCACCTGAAGTCTATGCAGTTACACCAATGTATATGAGATCAGAATCAGGGTCCCTTCAGAATTATCTCAAATCTTAAAACCATAGTTACAGCATCTGTGGCCAATATCCATATTAGCCACATGTGCACTATCCTAAAAGGAGATTTCAATTATTTTTTATTGTGAGATAATGTTCCCTTGACTATCTTAAAGTCATAGTAGGACAGACCAATTAAATTTAATTCTTGACGAGACAATAGCCAACATCTGCACCAATGTATCCACATAGAGAAGAGCATATTTTTTCATCTTTTTAAGTGACCAGTGACATCTCACCAACTTTTCCACAGTACTGTGTCGCTATTGACAGACAACCACTGCATTTGAGAAAAGTCATAGTTGCAGCCAAGCACACAAAGTGGCAGTTTTTCACTATGCCAGCTGCACGAAAAATGTGTAACACAACATTTCATTTTGTAATGAAGTGTCAGTTAGCATATTTACCACCCCTAGCCAGCCAAACCTGTCTTTCACGTTGAGAACTAAAAATACATTGCAAGTTATGCACAGACCTCACATTTGGAATTTTCTTCCTTCCTGATGCAGAACTGCCCATATCTGTGAACTTTCAGGGCATGCTCTATGACCCATCTACCTACCTTACTTGGATTGTAAGCTCCTTGGGGCATGGGCTGTCTTTTTGTTTTGTGTTTGTACAGTACCTAGCACAGTCAGGTCCTGGTCCATGACTGAAGATCCTAGGTGCTACCCATAATATAAATAATACCTGGCCCCATCACCATAGTATTTGAAAACCTAACAAACATTAGGTAGTTTATCACAAGCTTCCTGTGAGCTATAGAAATATTATTACCCCCACTTTACTGATGTAGAATTGAGGCAGCCAGCTAAATGGCCAATTGAGGCCTTTTCACTGAGGGGAAAAAATGGTGCATCTTCAACACGTTAGATGGTCAACATATCCTAGGGTGGAGCCCAGACTTATCTCAACCAACTAACCAGGTTCAAAACTACAACTTACATGGTCTACACTAGGATTGCAATGTGTGCTAGCTAACATGTTTAAAATATACTTTTTCCCACTAGTTTAGACATGGCCTTAAAAGTTGTAGCTGCTTGTCTCTGTCAAATTGAAAGTACCAGCTACCACACTGGGAAAGATCCCTACCAAAGTTTCCTTACAGTGGGGCAGATGTGCAAGCAGCATTCTGCACATGTAGAGTGTGAAGAACTGAAGCTATAGTTAGCCTCCAGTGGCCTTGCTTTTGTCATTTCCTTTACATCAGGCCAGCACGCGCTGTGCTTATGTTAAAACAATCCTAAATACAACATGTCTGCGAGTTCATACTCTATGCTGGCTTTTTTATAAGGATTCATATACAAGGAGTTTTAATCTTCCTTGTCCTCAGCTACATCATTTCAGTAAAAGAATCCACTGGAAATAAGGAGAATTTTAATTTAGGAGGAAATCAAGTGGTTATGGTCTAGATTCACTACACCAAGTAATTCTCTTGACTGTTTTGACATGCGGGTGTGCATGTAACATCATTAGGAACAAAGTAATTTAATCCTGGACCTAAATATACATTTTTAACACTACACACAATCACTAAAATTGTGAGATAACTGAAAGACAAAATAAAAATGGGAACACTAAACTTCTCCGTATCCACGGAGACCAGGAACAAGTACAGATATGGAAAAGATCAATGGAATAGGGTTTAAATTGATAACGTTTCATAGAAATTAAACAGGGTTATTGTTATTGTATGTAACACTGCAGTGCAATAAGAATATGTATTTATATAAGCCAGACACATGTAGCTAGATTGTGAATTATCTTAGTTATGAGACTAAACTTTGTTTACACAGTTGTTTTATTCAAAGTATGACTGAGAAAATAATATGCCAGATGAGTTCTTGTTTGTAGCCACCCTGCTCTTGACTGGCTTTTTAACTCCAATGGCATTCAATGGAGTAGCCCATGAATTGAACTGAAATTGAACAGTCTTGGATATATTTCCCACAGAACTGTAAATTAAAACTCTCTAGAAGTTTGGTTATGTTAACGCTTACAGCTGGCTCCCGAATGACAGCTCTAGAGACATATCACATGGATATAAGCCATGTGCATCCCAGACTTAGCAATTTGGGGAAGGAAAGCATGTAGAATCAATATGTAAGTAACCCGTGTTGAATTCAAAGATGACAAGGACGCATACATCATCACATGAAAGATAACATCTCTGACAAAGTTGCTTTGATGTGTCCAGAGTTTGCGTGTTATGTTATGTTGGCATAACTACAACAAAGTACACCAAAACAAAACTAAGTGCAGTGTGTTGCATACTTGAGAACGCTGCAACCACAAAAAGAAAAGAGCTGGTATGTTGGCAACATCTTTTATCACCATGCCAGGATTTTTATGTCTTGAAAGCAAAAGAACTGGAATAGAACTGGGTAAAAAACATCTTGTTTGTGCTTCATACACACAAAAAATGTGATATTTCAAAAACACTTTAACTATGTGACAGCTTAACCAGTTGAAATGCACCATTTTTCCATTAAAGCAGAATTTGCCCCTAAGCTTTATGAGCAAGACTTGTTTTGCCTGATACTTAAGAATTAACTAGGACATGAGAGACTTGTGCCTAAGATACTTATATGGCCTCCATTATCACAGTATGTGATCACCTCACAAACTTTTTACTGTTCTCCTTATAGCACCTCTGTGAGGTGGGGAAAAGAACAGTTATTTACATTATGGTGTCTGTGGTTTTTCAAGATGTTGCAGTCAGTGTAGAACCTATTGAAAGTTCCCATATGCCCCATGTACACAACACTGGATTCTTTTAGCCAGCACTATCACTTGAGGCCATGCATGCACCCTGAGCCTCCTCATGGTCCCATACGAGGGCATAAAGGGTGGAGCAGCCACAACACTCCCTCAGTTTCCTTGTAACTGAAAGCCCGTGTTTGCTGAGAATTCTGAAAGCGGGGACAGAGGGCAGGTCATAGGATCCACACTGACTACAATATCTTGAAGAACCACAATTACTGCATGGTAATTATCCTTTCCTTTGAGTATGTGTCAGTGTGGATCCCACTGTAGGTGATGGGCAAGCAGTAACCTCCTTGGATGGTAGGATTGAGGAGTCGCAGCTCAAACAAATTTTGTAGTATTGCCATTTCAAACTTGGCTTCTGCCCTGGCTGCCATGTCAATGGTGTAACGTTCAGTGAAGGTCATCAGCTTACTCCACATGGTTGCCTTGCAAATCTCTGAGGCTGACACATTTTTGAAGCAGGCTATGCTCTGGGGGAATGCATCTTGACGTTCAGAGGGAGAAGCTCACCAACCAGCAGGCAACCAATGGAAATGTCCAGTGTAATCCACTTGGTGAGACTCTGGGAAGAGTGTCTGGCCCTTTGATATATCTAAAAAGGCCACAAAGAGATGGCGAAAAGGCTGGAAGGACTTAGTCTTGTCTGAGCTCCTGAGATGTCCAGAGTGCGAAGTTTCTTTCTGCAGGAGAAGAGGGAGGTTTCAGAAAGAAGACCAGCAATGTGATTGATTCAGATGAAATTCTGAGATCATCTTGGGAATGAATTTGGTGTGTGGTCTCATTACCACCTTGTCCCTGTGAAATGACACGTATAGCAGTTCAGCCATTAGGCTTGGATTTCACTGACTCGCCGTGCTGACGTGATGGCAACTAAGATGACCATCTTGATGGTAAGGTGGCATAACAAGCAAACATTCTGACAGAGGTTTGAAGGGAGGGTCCATGAGTTTCAGGAGGATCACACTAAGGTTCAGGTGTGAGCTAGATCTTTAACTGGAGGGCAGGCATGAAGAAGGCCCATGATGAATCTTGATGCCACAGGGTGTGAGAAAACTGAATGTGACTGAACTTAAGCATGATGAGCTGATATTGCCAGGGGCGGCTCCAGGCACCAACACAGCAAGCACGTGCCTGGGGCGGGAAGCCGCGGGGGGCGGCCTGCCGGTCGCTGTGAGGGCGGCAGGCAGGCGGCTTTCGGTGGCGCGCCTGCGGGAGGTCCGCCGGTCCCGCAGCTTCGGCGGCAATTTGTCGGCGGGGACGCCAATGGCGCGGCACCGGCGGACCTCCCGCAGGCATGCCGCCGAACCCGTGTGACCAGCGGACCTCCCGCAGGCGTGCCGCCGAAAGCCGCCTGACAGCCGTGCTTGGGGCGGCAAAAAACATAAAGCCGCCCCTGGATATTGTTCCCAGATGGACTCAGATTGCTAAATGCCAGTCGTAACAGTTTCAGGAGCAGCATATAGTCCCAAATCTTTGGAATCGGGGCTCCGACCAAATTCACATTGTTCTGGGCCGGTGTCGACGCCACCATTCGTGCTGGTTCTTTACTTGGTGCCACTTCTTTGCTGAGGGCCTTGGGCATCACCTGACTGCTTGATGGAAGATACAGGTTTGCCAAGTACAGGGGTCTTAGCGCCTGGAACTTCTGGGTCCAACACCTCTTTCTTGGATTATTCTAAGAATTGGAGTTTGGATCTCGCATCCCATGATTTTCAGATTTGAGTAGAGAACAAAAAGCAAACCAAGCATTTACTTGGGATGTGGGATTAATCCAGGCAGAAGAGGCACTTCCTGTGCCTGTCTTTAAGCAGAAGTCCACCACAGGATGGGGGAAAGCCTGAAGCCTGTGGGTTTTGAGGCTGCCATCTTGAGGTCCTTGTTCAGAGAGGGTCTTCACAGGGGGGGGGTGTGTGAACAGAGAGAGGGGATTGTAATGGAGGTCTCTATGGGGCGGGGAGGGGAGGAGTGGTCATAGAATTTTGATCCACACAACGGTTATTCAGTCCAAGATGTTAGTAGGTTAGAAGTTAAACTCTGAAGACTGTTCAGAAGGTGTTTCAGAAGTTTAGATGAAGACATCTTATGCTGGAGTTGTCAGTAACTAGGATACCGCATGGGTGCACGCACACAAGTACCCACACATCATATATATTTTAAACTATATCTTCAGAGAGTATAGACGACAAAGAAATTTGTTAAGAGGAAAGAAAGAGACAAAACAGATCTACTATTCTTCCAAAGCAATACACCAAAATAATTTTTAAAAATCAACACAATGAGAATGACTAGTGGAACTAGGCATGAAATCCACTCAACTGTCCTTAATTTCAGGTATATTACTTTGAGATTTTTTTCCCCTTTAACTGACTTTTTTTTATTACACAGACTTTTTTTTGCAAGTGCAAAGAAAATGTAACTGAGTCTCCAAATAGGGCCCAGATACATGTTTATTACTAAATGAAATTAGTTTAAAAACTGAAGCAATACAGAAATAAAAGACCATCTTTCACATTTTCACAGCCAGTGTGATTTTTTTAAGTCAAATTCATAACAAGGCCCACACTCAAGTGGACGATGGAAAATACTTGTTAACATGACATTTCCGAGGTATGGCATTTCTGACACACTGCCAGTAATGTAGTAGATAAAACAAGGCAGGCCCTACTAATTGTTCTCATGTGTAACCACAGTGACATTATAGTACAGGTTATTTAAAGCCTGGTGGGATTTACTTATGATTCTGGGTAAAGAATACTTTTAAAAGTATTCCGCTAAACACTGTCCGAAAATCTGTTCCAAAAAGCTGAAGCGCAAATTTTACAGCCCCTAACACTGATTTATAGTCAGGCAGTTCATGACCTGTAAAATAATCAGAAATTTTTATCTTTTCAGAATAGTTGGCATCCTGTGCCCTTACAGACAGTGATCAGGTTTGTTTGTTTTTAATTCCGCAGGGTGTCTAGTTAATCAAAACTTAGCAAAGTGCATAAGTATGTTTTGTAAGAGGATTGTAAGGTCTGCTGGCTTCATATTCAAAGGACTACAAAACAAAATTCCTATTATGGATATCTTTTTGATGCTGGTGGTATGTCATGCATTCCCCCCACAGATAGTCATTTGCTTCCCCTTGCTACAAGAACTCAATTTAAAGAACATGGTTGCAATACTTCCATGAAATTGCTGTAATTTAGCCGTTTTTCTTTTAAAAACACTGAAATGGAGTCAATAACATGACTATCAATTATGCTTTTGCTTCTTTGTGTGTGTTAATTAATGCCAAAATAGCCAGCAGGGCTGAGTTATTAACATCTTGTTTGCTTTGGCTGTCACATTTATAGGATGGGAAACTGATTCATAACATTTCAACATAATTAGAAGCCAGATTCTGCCTTCAGTTCCATCCATAAGACTGTAGTTAAATCGGCAGTGGGGTTGCAGGGGTGTAGCTGAGGACAAAGTTTGTCTTACAAGAAGGATCTTAGCTAACATTTCTGTGCTAGTTTACACAAAAGGGAAGATGAGAGAAAGCTGTGATATATTTTGTACTTGCTGCCAGATGATTCCTGGGTAAAGATTAAGGTTTTGGCTTTGATCTATAAAGCTCTTTTGTTTCAAATCCTAGCTACCTTAGAAAATGCCCCCCTCCTCATATGATACTGTGGGAGTTGCAATCAACTGAGACAATCCATCTAAAGACCTCCTAGTTGAAAACTAAGCATCTTTATAGAACATCTATTTACATTACCCACCTACTGTAGAGTATTCACCTAACAAGTACGGTGGGACAAGATAAGTGAATTATTTTGTGTTTACACCAGTCTAACAGAGCAGAATCTACTCTAGATTTAATTGCCATAAGCCAAACCCTAGTCCCATTGATTTTAGTGGAACAGCATTTAGTTCCAATGTGTTGTAATTTAACATTTATAAAAAGCACTTAAGGAGCCAAAACTTACTCACTCACTCAATGTATACATGGAGGCAAAGCACTTTGCTACATCTCACAAATACCCACACCAAATTAAAATCCCATCATATTTATGTTCTCCTATAAACCACCATGCCCCCTTGCAGTGATATATAAATAAAATCAAATAATGCATTCTAACTCTACAAAACAATAAATCAAACACAACAGACTTCCATGTACTCCTTCATAAATAGGATAAAGCCACAAATCAATGCCTATTGACACTGTAGTATTTTTTTTAAATATGAGTCTCTTTTTACAAATCCAATAGCCTTGCCAACTTTTTCCACTGTCTAAGGGTATGACTACACTACGAAATTAGGTCAAATTTATAGAAGTCGATTTTTTAGAAATCGATATTATACAGTCGATTGTGTGTGTCCCCACTCCAAGACCATTAAGACCATTAACTCGGCGGAGTGCGTCCACAGTACCGAGGCTAGCGTCGACTTCCGGAGTGTTGCACTGTGGTAGCTATCCCCACAGTTCCCGCAGTCTCTGCCGCCCATTGGAATTCCGGGTTGAGCTCCCAATGCCTGATGGGTCAAACACATTGTCGCGGGTGGTTCTGGGTACATGTTGCCAGCGCCCCCCCCTACCCCCCCGTGAAAGCAACAGCAAACAATCGTTTCGAGCCTTATTTCCTGGGTTACCCGTGCAGACGCCATACCATGGCAAGCATGGAGCCCACTCAGATCACTGCCGCAATTATGAGCACTGTAAACACCACGCGCATTATCCTACAGTATATGCAGAACCAGAACCTGCAAAAGCAAAACCAGGCGAGGAGGCGATGGCAGCGCGGTGATGAGAGTGATGAGGACATGGACACAGACTTCTCTCAAAGTACGGGCCCCGACAATGTGGACATCATTGTGTTAATGGGGCAGGTTCATGCCGTGGAACGCTGATTCTGGGCCCGAGAAACAAGCACAGACTGGTGGGACCCCATAGTGTTGCATGTCTGGGACGATTGCCAGTGGCTGCGAAATTTTCGCATGCGTAAGGGCACTTTCATGGAACTTTGTGACTTGCTTTCCCCTGCCCTGAAGCGCAAGAATACCAAGATGAGAGCAGCCCTCACAGTTCACAAGCGGGCATCAATTTGGAGTGGGCAAATCTACTGTGGAGGCTGCTGTGATCCAAGTAGCCAATGCAATCAAAGAGCTGCTGATATCAAGGGCAGTGACTCTGGGAAATGTGCAGGTCATAGTGGATGGCTTTGCTGCAATGGAATTCCCTAACTGTGGTGGGGTAATAGACGGAACCCATATCCCTATCTTAGCACCAGAGCACCAAGGCAGCGAGTACATAAACTGAAAGGGGTACTTTTCAATGGTGCTGCAAGCACTGGTGGTTCACAAGGGACGTTTCACCAACATCAATGTGGGATGGCAGGGAAAGGTACATGACGCTTGCATCTTCAGGAACTCTGGTCTGTTTCAATAGCTGCAGCAAGGGACTTTCTTCCCAGACCAGAAAATAACCATTGGGGATGTTGAAATGCCTATAAAAGCAGCAAAGAGTCCTGTTTCTACTACATGCATCCGACGAAGTGGGTATTCACCCACGAAAGTTCATGCTCCAATAAATCTGTTAGTCTATAAGGTGCCACAGGACTCTTTGCTGCTTTTACAGATCCGGACTAACACGGCTACCCCTCTGATACTTGACGAAATGCCTATAGTTATCCTTGGGGACCCAGCCTACCCCTTAATGCCATGGCTCATGAAGCCATACACAGGCAGCCTGGACAGTAGTCAGGAGCTGTTCAACTATAGGCTGAGCAAGTGCAGAATGGTGGTAGAATGTGCATTTGGACGTTTTAAAGCGTGCTGGTGCAGTTTACTGACTCGGATAGACCTCAGCGAAACCAATATTCCCATTGTTATTACTGCTTGCTGTGTGCTCCACAATATCTGTGAAAGTAAGGGGGAGACGTTTATGGTGGGGTGGGAGGTTGAGGCAAATTGCCTGGCCGCTGATTACGTGCAGCCAGACACCAGGGCGGTTAGCAGAGTACAGGAGGGCGTGGTGCGCATTAGAGAAGCTTTGAAAACCAGTTTCATGACTGGCCAGGCTACGGTGTGAAAGTTCTGTTTGTTTCTCCTTGATGACCCCACCCCCCCTTGGTTCATTCTACTTCCCTGTAAGCTAACCACCCTCCCCTCCCCCCTTTGATCACCGCTTGTAGAGGCAATAAAGTCATTGTCGCTTCACATTCATGCATTCTTTATTAATTCATCACACAAATAGGGGGATAACTGCCAAGGTAGCCCGGGAGGGGTGGGGGAGGAGGGAAGCACTGGGTGAGGTGGGGGAAGAGGGAAGGACAAGGCCACACTGCACTTTAAAACTTATTGAATGCCAGCTTTCTGTTGCTGGGGCAGTCCTCTGGGGTGGAGTGGTTGGGTGCCCGGAGGCCCCCCCACCATGTTCTTGGGCGTCTGGGTGAGGAGGCTATGGAACTTGGGGAGGAGGGCGGTTGGTTACACAGGGGCTGTAGCGGCGGTCTGTGCTCATGCTGCTTTTCCTGCAGCTCAACCATACGCCGGAGCATATCAGTTTGTTCCTCCAGTAGCCTCAGCATTGCCTCTTGCCTTCTGTCACCAAGCTGACGCCACCTATCATCTTCAGCCCGCCACCTGTCCTCGCGTTCATATTGTGCTTTCCTGGACTCTGACATTGTCTGCCTCCATGCATTCTGCTGGGCTCTTTCAGTGTGGGAGGACTGCATGAGCTCAGAGAACATTTCATCACGAGTGCGTTTTTTTCGCCTTCTGATCTTCGCTAGCCTCTGGGAAGGAGAAGATAGTGTGAGCGTTGAAACATTTGCAGCTGGTGGAGGAAAAAAAAGGGAGAGTGGTAGTTAAAAAGACACATTTTAGAGAACAATGGGTAGACTCTTTATTTAAAATGGGTTGGCAATTTAAAAGGAGGGGCTGCGGTTTTCAGGTTAACGTGCAGCACAAACCCAACTAACTCCGCCCCCCCCCCACACCCAATTCTCTGGGATGATTGCTTCACCCCTCCCCCCACCGCATGGCTAACAGCGGGGAACATTTCTGTTCAGCCACAGGCAAACAGCCCAGGCAGCAGGAACGGGCACCTCTGAATGTCCTCTTAATAAAATCACCCTATTGCAACCAGGTGACCATGAATGATATCACTCTCCTGAGGATAACACAGAGAGATAAAGAATGGATGTTTTTTGAATGCCAGCAAACACCAGGACCATATGCTGTGTTACGCAATGATTCCAGACTACGTGCTACTGGCCTGGCGTGTTAAAGTGTCCTACCATGGAGGAAGGAATAAGGCCACCCTCCCCAGAAACCTTTTGCAAAGGCTTTGGGAGTACATCCAGGAGAGCTTTATGGAGATGTCCCTGGAGGATTTCCGCTCCATCCCCAGACACGTTAACAGATTTTTCCAGTAGCTGTACTGGCCGCGAATGCCAGGGCAAATTAATCATTAAACACGCTTGCTTTTAAACCATGTATAATATTTACAAAGGTACACTCACCAGAGGTCTCTTCTCCGCCTGGCAGGTCCGGGAGTCAGCCTTGGGTGGGTTCGGGGGGTACTGACTCCAGGTCCAGGGTGAGAAACAGTTCCTGGCTGTCAGGGAAAATGGTTTCTCCGCTTGCTTGCTGTGAGCTATCTTCAACCTCCTCCTCATCATCTGCCTCGTCCCCAAAACTCGCATCCCTGTTGCATGCTACTCCATTGACGGAGTCAAAGCACAGGGGTGGGGTAGTTGTAGGGGCACCTCCTAGAATGGCATGCAGCTCATCATAGAAGTGGCATGTCTGGGGCTCTGACCCGGAGCAGCCATTTGCCTCTCTGTTTTTTTGGTAGGCTTGCTTCAGCTCCTTAAGTTTCTGTTATAGCCTCTGTCCTTCATGCCCTTGGAGATTTTTTCAAATGTTTTGGCATTTCGTCTTTTGGAACAAAGTTCTGATAGCACGGATTCATCTCCCCATACAGCGATCAGATCCTGTACCTCCCGTTCGGTCCATGCTGGGGCTCTTTTGCGATTCTGGGACTCTGTCATGGTCACCTTTGCTGATGAGATCTGCACTCACCTGCAGATTGCCACGCTGGCCAAACAGGAAATGAGATTCAAAAGTTCGCGGGCCTTTTCCTGTCTACCTGGCCAGTGCATCAGAGTTGAGAGTGCTGTCCAGAGCAGTCACAATGGAGCACTCTGGAATAGCTCCCAGAGGCCAATACCATTGAATTGCGACCACACTACCCCAAATTCGACCCGGCAAGGTCGATTTCAGTGCTAATCCCCTTGTCAGGGGAGGAGTACAGAAATCGATTTTAAGAGCCCTTTAAGTCGAAAAAAACGGCTTCGTTGTGTGGACGGGTGCAGGGTTAAATCAATGTAACGCTGCTAAATTCGATCTAAATTCATAGTGTAGACCAGGGCTAAGAGAGGAAAGATATTGTGCAACAAATTAGAATATTATTTATTGAGTGTCACAAAAATAAGTAGCATCAAGTCTTGGCAAAGCAAACAGTGATGTTGAACTACCTTTTAAGAAAAAAACTTGCTGGCATTTGTTTTTAAGAGAAAAGAGGATTTCTCCATAAAAAGCTTCTGCTGTTGTAAAAATTAAACACTTACACATCTGCTAGAGTTATGAGCATCTTACTCACTGAATTTTATAGCCTGCAGTTATTTGCCATATTTCCATTAACGTGTGTCATTGCAGTCAATAAGAATTGTTAGAGAGGTTTTCAAAGTCTCTGAGGACAGTTTCAGAAATCAAAAATGAAGAACTATGAACAAGCCATGTCCAGGGGCATGTCACTGACAGACATGGAAGTTTTGCTTAGTCTCATGAACAGTTAGTTTTAGGCACATACAGTAACTTATTGACTAAGAAAATGGCTGACTTGCTGAAGCATTACCAAAGGACCGTTTCACTATTAAATAGCATATTACACGAAATACTCTGTTTAAAAGCATATTATGCTTTCTCATCCAGGAAAGGCAGCACAAAAGCCTTCTTCTTTGAGCCTGACACAAAATGTACTCTTTGCATGCACTTGGGGTAGGGCAGGTTTTATGTAACTCGGTGAGAGAGGACGAGAAGCGGGGAGCTGAGCTGAGGTTTGTAGAGTAAGCAGAACAGCAGAAGCACTGCATATTGGTATAACTGGTATCATGTCTATCTGCACTCACCTAGGATCGGAATAATAAAAACAGAATTACTCACTTCTTGGAGGAGTTCCTGTTTTTCTTTCCAAGCACACACAGCTCTTCCTCAGCACAGCAGGATATTTACGCTCCCCAGGTCAAGAGGAATGTAACTAGCCATACCCATACTCGTGTCATCGCATCTCAGCTAATAAATGTAAGATACTTAGAATGCACCTGAGCCTGACTGTAAAAGAGACAGCACTGTACAAAATAAAGTACTGTAGGTAGCCTAGTTAAAGGAGAGTGTACAGTGAGGAGTTCAGTATGTCAGAGAATGGAAATGGAGACTCTGCAAGTAATTCGGTTCCTCTCCATCACTCCATGAGTGCACCTCTGTAGATTTCCCAAAACACTTACTAAATGGAATGGAGATGAACAAAGAAATATGCCTTGTGAGCTTTTTTAATGAACGTGAAAGCAATGGATCCTGAAAAAGAAGAGAGAGAGAAACACAACAGGAGAGATTTACTAGACTAGTATAGAAACGACTCCATCTGTAAGACACTGGAGAAACTGGAGGCAGAGATCTAAAGGAAAGACCAGCTACCTGTCCAACCTAGAATGCACTGACTCATGGACATGTCCAGAAGTTCTGTGTCCACAGGGCCAGCTCTGGCTTTTTGGCCGCCCGAAGGGAAAAAAAAAAAAAAAAAAAAAACCTGCGGCGCGGCCAGAGCGCGGGTGCAGGGGGACCGGCTGGGGGGGGGGGGGTGAGGGAGCGGGCGGGCGGGCGGGAGAGAGAGAGAGAAGGGGGCGGCCAGGGCTACAGCAGGGGCGCTACCACGCGGCCCCTCCCGCTGCGCCGCCTCCTGCCGCCTGCCGCGAGGGCTCCGCTCCGGTCGGTGGGGAGGGAAGGAAGAGGACTGCCCTGCAGGGCGCTCTGATTCTCCGCGCCGCCGTCCCCTACAGGGCGGCCGGAGCGGAACAAGAACAACAACAACAAAAAAAGCGGCCGTGCCGCCCTAGGATTGGGCAGAATGCCGCCTCCAACAATCTGCCGCCCCAAGCACCAGCTTGCTCAGCTGGTGCCTGGAGCCGGCCCTGTGTGTCCACATTGTAGCCAAGTCAGCACGGCCAAGAAACTGCGGGATGTCCTTAAGACAATATAAGGATATGGTAACAACCAAAATATGATCTAGCTTGCAAGGAGCAATTATTGTATATGGTAGGTCTTACCCAAGGGATTCCCACAGCACATTTCTTCTTTAAAGTTCTCCTTTGGAAACGCCCCCCCCCCCCCCCCCCACAAAATTTGAAATAAAAATCCCCATCCAGCACATTGTCAGTCTTGGTAAATCCAGGTACAATGTGGCTTCTTCCAGTTGCTGAACAGACTTTTGAAGCTAAAGATCTATAAACAGGGGTTGAACTGGTGGGGGTGGAGAGGAACGAAGGTAACGGTATTCTTCCTAGGTCCAATCCACACAATCATCTCCATCTACCTGAGATACTGCTCACAATAGACTGTGGAATGTTCAAAACATGATTATATGCACTCTGCTAGGCTCACTGGTCTTGGCTACTTCTTTATTGGGGTAGTATCTCCCGAATGGCACCCACTCTCATGTCACTGAAATACAATGTTAATCACAGGAGATTGTGCAGATCTTCAAAATATGACATCCCTTTCCTTTCTTCCATGCTTTCATGAGCAATAAAAGTTTAATCTCCATGATTTAAACGTTGATATTTTTAAGTCACAGACATCTGAGTTATTATCCATTGGCAGTTCACACCTGTCAGAGCTTTAGTTTCAGGCTGTCTACAGACTCAGGAAGTCATTACTGCATTGGTCAAACTGCCCATGGTGTGGAAAGAGTTTTTTCTCAACCATAATGGCTAGAAACTTTGGACTACTTCTTTCTTAAAACTAAAGCAGAAATGTTGGAGAATAAGTAATGGCTTCAGCAAGGTGGTTATTCTACAAAAAGTGATGGAGTCAATATTCATTGGGTCCCAGTGATTCCACACAAAAGATGCGCAGCTTGCATGTAATATGAGGATCGTTTCCAACTGCAGCTCTCCTAATTCAATCTGGAATTTGAGAGTCAAGCTGGGGTCCCCCCCGCTGCCTTTTCGGTCTGTGCATCATTACCAGTAATCAAGATTCTGTAGACTTATTTACACTTGTGCAGTCCCACATTGTCTTCAAGCAATTTCACAAGCATGAAGAAGTAAATGACATCAAAATCTGACCCATCCCACTAAAGCCCCTCAGGACTGACAGGAGCAAAAAGTAGAAAAATATGAAGAAGTTACCTATAGTTTGAATTTTTACACTGCTGGGGGCTGAGTGTAATGATTGAAATTTCCCCCCAAAACAATGTGTTTAGACCTTAAAAACTGAAGCTCCTTGAAGTGTGGTTCTACACTGAAGAATAACTCTGTAAAACTGGCAGTGTCTTACTCAATATATTTTACAATCTGGGGAAAAACTCCTCAAAAGGACAGTATTAGCCACTCAACCTCATTCTATCACTTTGCCTGATCTCATAAGCTAAGCTGCGATGGACGCAGCCAGTACTTTGAGGGGGGGAAATAAGGTGTTCCAGAAATCACTTTGGAGATTCAGTACTTTACTGTGGACTTTACTTCCCCACAAGTCAGTATGAAAACCCTACTACAGCATTCTGTTCAGGTTACTGTTCTGGGGGTTCTATCTTTTGCAGAAGACATAAAACGGAAGTCTTGGCCACTTGTGCTCATTAAAGATGTTAATCTCCATCCCCACTCTCCCATGCTCTGGCCAAATTCCAACCTGAATGATTTCATTCCATCTCCCAAGATTTTCCTTACAGTTTTAGTTGGATAAAAGATCCGTCAATTCCTGTCCAAAACTGCTACAGGAGTGCACTGTTAAACAGCAGCCCTGTTTCACCCCAGAGATGGCTGCATTTCCGCCATATGTCTCTGTTTGTTGAATGTTCCTAGGGCTGAGCTGCCAGTGCATTTTTCAGTAGATATGGAGGAAGAGTCAAGTTCAAGACTTGTTGATAACTTGAAAGCTTTTCCTTTTGAAAAAAACAGACATTGATTTTTTTTTTAAATGAGCAGTATCTGGGTCAAGCAAGCTAGTAACATTTCAAGGAAAGTAACTGCTATTAACAGATGCATTTACAACTGCAGTGATGAATGAAAACAGAGCCGCTAGGAAAGTTTTAACAAGCCAAGTTGGCCAAGGATCAATGGACGAGGTACTTGCACGCAGCTGCAGAATAACTGACCGAACTTCCTTAGCAATCTTAGGAGCACATGGACAGATGTTATTCACATTTTCTGCAGGAGTGAATTCTCACAATCACATCCATCAAGAGATGGAAGTTATGTTCTAATGTTACTAATCTTGTCACTCACAGAAACTGATTATAGCTCTGTGTAGAACTATCACAATCAAAATGTGGAGACACGGAGGGGATGAGAAAGCTGCCAATGCCTTAAGGAAGCATAACATGACAGTACTTATTTACTAATGATCAATAGAGAGAAGCATTACTAGAAATGGCCTTTTTCACTCCATTATTATTAATTTGTTAAGCTCCGACAGTGGACTTGGCGTTGTACATGACACAAAATATAGATGATTCATATCTCAAGAATCTTACATGCGGTATGTTTATAAATTTATATGATTTCAGTTGTACTATCCATATTTGATATGGAACACCAACCTAAATGTCCTCCATTTCTTTTATAATTTGTGGGCACCTTCACTCATCCCTGAGCATTTGGTACAATTTACGGGAAGAAAGGCATTTACTGTGTACTAGAAACACAGATTGAGGGCGCATGAACAGACCAAATAATCAACAGAGAAAGCTTGAAAATAAACTTTCGCTAAATGCAAAGGAGAGTTGACTTATTAGGGGGTCTAATTCCCCACTGTTGGTAGACGGTGCTTAAGCAGGTAATGCTGTACCTATGTCACTAATAACATTTTATATTATTAGCACTGAACGAATTTCAAAATTCTAATTTACTATTGCCCATTTTAATGTTGTGCGGTTACTTTATACAGATTTCACACAGCTTGGACAATGAAAACTAGGCTGATCAGATTCACTTCTGTTCATTGCTAGTTTTAGTTTCTGATTCTCAAAGAAGTAACTAGCATCCTGTTACGGTGCAGAGGAATTTTAAAGCCAAACAAAAACAGTGTTTCAGCAGATTTTTTTTAAATGTCACGAAAGCATTTCTGTTTTTTCAAAATGTGAATGTGGGGTCAAAAATTCAGCTGATATTGTCTCTTTAACCAACAAATATTAAAATTATTTAATATAGTTAACATTTAATATGATTTAATATGGTTAAAATATTTCAGAGTTTACAATACAAATTCTTCCAGTGTACACCACAGACTCTGATAATAAATAACCTCTGAATTCTAACCACCATGTGAACTACATGATCAGGGTCACTTTAGAGATCAAAAATAGAACCTGGAATTGCACCCAGAAAGAATCTGGAAGCCAGGTTTCCGGAGCACAGGTATAATATACTCCATACACTAATATCGCCAGTAAGCAAATAGCAGCATTCTGCATTAAGCCCTTCAGGGTTCGGGTCCTGTATATCTCCAAGATCACATATCTATTTGTGGTTTGCCCTTATAGCTGAGATCAGTTGGGGCACTTAAGCTGACAGCCCCTACATTTGTATCTGTGGGGATGGAAGCAGTGGGTTCTCAGTCCTCCATTTCACGTCCCACCTTAGAGAATTTGTTTCCGAACTTTGCTGACAGCTTGTTGACTTTCTGGCCATGTTGCACTCAAGCTTTCTTCAAAGAGGTAAGCTCAGCTAAGAGGTTCTTTGTTTTCTTCTTCACTGGTGTCAAATTATTTTCATGGCACCCAAAAATATGCTGGCTACTTTACAGTACAAAGAGAAGAATGAGATGCACTGGGTGCACAGAGATTACTCTCTAATTTGGACATGATGAAATGTGTGTTGTGGTGGGGGTGATGGTAACAAACAGTAATGAGGAGATGTGGCGAGGAAAGAAGAGGTTTACAGCAGCAAGCTGATGTGCCTACCAAGTTTAGGCATGTGAACTTCTACATGGTTCTAAAAAGAGTTGTCTATTTTTTATTATTTAAATTACAATTTAAGGCCCCAATCCTGCAATCAGATCAGCCCAAACAGAGCCTTGCATCAAGAGTCCCACTGAGATTTTCTGGCTATGGGACGTCAACCATGAATACACTCAATGCTCAAATACTACTAGATGTTAAAAAAACACATACAAAATTAAATGAACATATCAAAAGACCACTAAAAAGAACTCCCAAGCCCAAGTAATTATGCCTCTAATCTAGCAACTGGATCCACTAAGACAAACTCTGGTGCCCATGTGGAGTCTAATTGAAGTTTCAAATGTACTCATGACTGGCACCCAGTGTTTCCAACTCTCATGATTTTATTGCAAGTCTCGTACTGTTTGGTGTTTTCCTTTATCCCCAGCTCCTGGAGTAAATGATTTTGTGAAACACTCAGCTTTAATTTAAACAAAAAAGATTCTAGCCTTCCTAGTTGTGTAGATGAAAGTTTGAAAAAGTGACCCCCTAAAGGCTCAAATCCCAGAAAGCAAATTAAAAGAACCCAGCTTCGTTTTTGAATCTCATTATTTTTAAGCCAGTGTCATGATTTCGGGGACCTGATGATTTTTGAATGCTTGGGAATGGCAATACTGCAAATATCAATAAACAAACATAAAACAAATGTTGAGCTCCAACTCAGGGAAGGCTGTGCTGAAATCCTTTCCATCAGCAATAAACCAACAATACTGAAAGATTTGAGGTGCCAAGGCCATATGCTCTTAGGCAGAAGAACAGAAATCAGCTTGTAAAGCACAACAAAATGAAGAACAAAGCACAACAGCACCACCTTGAGAAACAGCACACGCCAAAGAAAAGATCTTACCCACCTGCCTCGCTTGTGAATCAACAATCTAGGAGCCTGCTCCTGCTCACATTGAAGACAATAGAAAAAAATCCATTGACTTGACTGGTGCAGGATCAAGCCATAGTAAGTCTCTACCTTGAGTTTAGAAACACAATGTACAATTAACATACATACAACAGCCCCTCTACTTCCCTACACTAAGGCAAAACATAAATATATCCTGCTGTGAACAGAAATGAGGGAAGAACACTAATTCACTATCCTCTGATGGATTCCGCTCACATTCTGATATGGAAAACAGAAATAATATTTGACAGCCCGAGCCTGCACACAGTTAGCACACAATGCTACTGGCCCAAGAGGTACTGCAGAAATCATATGGAACACAAGATTATTGAGGGACGACGTGAGGTTAGAAGAGTTCAGCTCCTGAAACACTTTAGGGCAATGAGAAAATTTGAACTCCTGTGACATTCTGCACCAGCACTCACTGTTCATGAGCGATATTCCTTCTTCCAATGCATTCTTATAATAGCTATCACCACGAGTAGATGATGTCTCTATGATTCTTTGCTGACACTCTCAGCCACAGTCAATCTTTTTTAGTATTTCAGGCACTCTATTCTCACCAGCAGCTCAAACACATCATTATCTCTTCCAAAGCTGATTCATATCTCCACATTTCCAGTACAGCTGCTTTGTTCAAGTAGCTAGCTGGCTTCCGTTTGCTTCTCTCTGCCATTCCGTCACTGCAATTCTCACCAATGGGGACAGCTGAAATCCACTGCTACAGACACTAATAGCTACAATACCAACTATCTACTCCTTTCCACTGCTCTCAACCACAACAGATGAGAGGTGGTTACCAGATCCAAACTTTAATAAAACACCACCACCTAAACTGGGTACTGCCTTTTTGACCGCTGCTGCGCATGGAGAGGAAGTTTTCAGAGAACTGTCCACAGTGACTCAAAAATCTTTCTTGGCTGGTAACGGCTCTTTTAAAACATATCATTGCATATGTAAAGTTGGGATTATTTTTTCCATTACTTTGCACTCAGCAATGTAGAATTTCATCTATCATTTTGTCATCCAGTCACCCAGTTTTGTGATATCACTTTGTAACTTCTCACAGTATGCTTTGGACTTAACTATCTTGAATAACTTTGTATCATCTGCAAACTTTGCCACTTCACTGTTTGCCACCTTTTCCAGATCATTAATTAATATGTTGAACAACACCTGTCCCAGTACAGATTCATTGGTGGCCCCACTATTTGCCTCTTTCCATTAGGAACATATTTTCCTACTCTTTATTTCCTATCTTTCATCCAGTTACTGATCCATGAGAGGACCTTCCCACTTATCTCATGACTGTTTAGTTTGCTTATGAGCCATTGGTGAGAGACCTTGTCAAAAGCTTTCTGAAAATTCAAGTACACTATATCCACTGGATCACCCTTATCCACATGCCTGTTGACTCCTTCAAAGAATTCTAACAGATTGGTGAGGCATGACTCCCTTTACAAAAGTCATGTTGACTCTTCCCTAACAAATCTGAATTATATAGGTGTCTGGTAATTCTGTTCTTTCACTAGAGTTTCTAACAGTTTCCCTGTAATTGCAAGGATCTCATCTGAAGTCCTCTTTAAAAATCAGTGTTACATTAGCTACCTGCCAGACATCCGGTACACAGGCTTATTTCAGTGAGAGGCTACATACTAAAATCAGTAGTTCTGCAATTTCATAATTGCAAATTAAGGTTAGTAGGCCTATTGACCTCAATAGGAACAGAGCATGGTTGGGTACTTACAACTAATATACACATGACCTAAAACAGAGAGCATTAAGTGCATGCAGCTTTAGTGAGAGGCAAAAAGTTACTGTAGTTAACACCATTATGCCATAAATATAGTGCTGAAAGCAAATCTGTGTTATGGACTTATGTCTTTTTATAGTTCATCCATACATACTGTATGTATCTGTTTCACTGGTACCATGGTAACCGTGAAAACACACACCAACCTGAAACAGTAGCAATCACATCACTTATTATGGGAATAGCCAAGTACAGGATAATCATGTGTCCCGAAAGCTGGGAATGTTCCTGTTTTCAGGGCCTGTCTGTGTCACTGCCGTTTTGAGCAAAACAAGGTTGGTTTATCCAGTTTTTACAATTCCTGCAAACTGTCCTCCTGAGCAAATGAAACTGATAGGCTGGCTGACTAGAGGTACACGTCAAGGTTCTCTCCTAACCAGGCCTGATGCATGTTTCAACACTGCCCTCCCCTTGGGGCCTTTCAGTGAACCCTCTGATAACCCTAATATGAAATCACTCATATGCAGGCCCCAAGACCACAAGCTGATCCACACTGCTGGACACCCATGCTCTCACGGAGCCACAGAGAAGTCAATGGGGCTCCATGGAAATGCAGGGATCTGTTCACAGGGATCAGTTTGCAAGAACAAGGCCAAAGGGCCAAACCCACCTGTTCAGACTCACCAACACCCCACCACTATTATCCCCTGTGCTTCCTCCACATCTCTATAGGACTTTTCCATAAGGAGAACTCTAGAGTTTACCAGGCATCACATAAATAGGGTACTACAGAAAATACTATAAAAGCCTCTGGGATTTAATAGTAATAGCAAGACTGCTTCTGTAAGTTTTGCTGAACAATTATATAATTTTTCTATTAAATTCCATCTGGCTGGTCAAAAAACCTACAGCAAGATTATAAATTTCTATTAAATTCTACAGGAATACGAGTGTCACAGTTTTTCCACTTTGAAAACCCAGTCAAACTTTTCAGACAGTGGGGGGGGGGGGAAAAGATGACTACATATCTATTTGCACAAACTCTCCAACTCCAATATGTACCATTACCTGTTATGAAGTATTCTCTACCACCGCCACAGTAATCCTAACATTTAGCTAGTTAAGTGCACTTACATACCACCTTTGACATTTCAAAGTTCAAATGTATTCAAGTTCATCCCACAGAAATAAAGGTGGTCAGGATTTCATTTTTACATATTTTTTTAACCCTCTTTTAATTGCTAAACTTCTCAAAGCATTAAAAAAAAAAAAAAAAAAAAAAAAAAAACAGCCGTCACATTTTTACAGTGTCCATGCATGGAAAATATCAGCCTGATTGGTAAATGTTTCAGAAGGTTGTGAAAACAGGGGATTTGAGTATAAACTCTTTTGCAGCTTTTAATTATAGTGACAGCAACCAGCCCATTACAATTATTGTGCACATTTTCATTTCCACTAAAGCAGTGGTTTTCAACCAGGGGTCCGCAGACTATGTAAAAGGGGTCCGCGAAAAGTTAGTCGTTACCACAGAACAGTGGTTTTCAACCTGTGGTCTGATGACCACTGAGGGTCTGCAGACGATGTGTAAGATTTCCAAAGGGGTCCGCACCTCCATTCAAAATTTTTTAGGGGTCCACAAATGAAAAAAGATTGAAAACCACTGCACTAAAGCAAGACTGTCTATAAGCCCCCTAGTGGGAAAAGAGGATTTGACTATTTTTGTTTTTAAGCCTGTAATATCCGTGACTCCTTTAAGTGCCGTTTGCTTTTCTCTGAATCGATGTTTAAAACACCGTCACTTCAAATATCTGGCATTCTCCTCAGGCCAACTCACGGCAATCCCGGTGGCCATCTGGTCTGTAGTTCTCAGAGAGCAGGAGTCCTAACAACTGTTTTTTGAAGCTTTCAGAGAACTCAGCATGCTGCCGTGTGCTTTAATAGAAATGGTATTTTCCACTGGAAACAAAGCTTTTAATGTTTAGAGAAAATGGTCATGAGGACTTCCCCGTTTGAGGACTTAGAAACGAAGATGGATGCTAGAAGTTTTATGAGTGAAGCTAAATGACTGCCAGACTTCTAAAATGACAACACATTAGGAAAAAATTTCCTGTATGTTTTGTACACTTGAACTCAGCTACATTTCTTGCCTGACATTGGAGTTTTTAATAATCAGCTCTAATGAAATATAACTCTCAGATGACACAGCTTCAAAGTATAGGGTTTTTTTGTTCACTAGCTAGCAGTGAGGTTTTGGCCTTATTATTATTATTAATACAGAGCCAAAAGTGTGCTAGGCCCTTTACAGACAAGTCTGAAGATAAGGTTTCTGCCTTGTATCTGCTCTATACACAGTGTCCATAAGATAGTCAACCTAACTGAATACATCAGATTTATTTTCACAAAATAATTATAGCCAAGACACACGTTATGACACAAGAACACAAATACAATGTAAGCAATACTTGGCCTCTCTTTTTTCTCTTCTGTTTCAGTCTGCTAGCTTACAGTGGGATACAACTTGTTGAGGTTTTTTAAATCTAGCTTCAGTGCTTGAAGAACCTTTTTGCAGCAAGGACTGGAGTTGTCTGGTGTGAAAGATGGTGGAATTTTTATTATTGAATCTGGTTCTTGTTGTTTAGGACATATTTCTTAGTTGCTGGTTGACATGTCAGTGTCAAATATATTATATGTATATTTATTTATTTATTTTGAAGGCATGTCCACACACACACACACGTATGTGTATGTATATATACATACACACACGTAGACAATGCTCACGCATTTCAAAGCTCAACTACACAACAATAAGAAGTCCAGCACTATAAGCTAAGCGACATGAAAGCACTAGTCAATTAGCCAGAAATCTGAGAAGAGTGCATCCTTCCCAAATATCCCATTAGCGCAGGTGGCAGGCAGGTGTGAAGCAGCCAGCATTGACTTCCTCCTCCTCCTCCCTGGTGTCTGACCCTACTGCACCAAAGAGGCACAACAGGCCAAAGGAGTTTTGGGAGCTCAGCAGCCCTGAAAGCAACTCATATTTCCTGGAAGGCGGGACTGCTGGGGGAACACTGCTCATTCTCTGCAGCCCTGATTATGAGGGTCATTTCAGCAAGTCTGAGGGAAAGTGACAGCCGGGCCAAATGTGTGACTGCCGCTCCAGGTAGGCCTTGGCAGGTAGGCATCTAGTCTGAGCACTTCTGCTTGCTAGAACAGCAGCAATATCACACAAAGAAAGAAATGGTTTCTCAGGGAGACAGTTTCCAAGCCAATTTAAAAGCTTTATAGATCGAAACCAACACCTTCAACTCCACCCTGGAACTACTATGCAGCAACTGGAGACATGAACTCCCAGCAAGATACTGCCAAGGGACAAACACATTCAGGACCAGCTTCAGTTTATAAGCAGACTGAAGGTGTAGCCCCAGGCAGAGTAAGTGTAGCCATCTCCTCTCAAGAGGACAAAGGTCCATATCAAAAACAAAAGGGTTTCCAACTTTCTAGCCAAACACAGGCAGGAAAAACAAAAGACAATTCGGGTCACTACTGCTACCTGGATAATCACCTGAGAGCAGCTGGTGAGCTAATAAGATCTTCAAATTGTCTACTCCAGTAACAAGCAGTGAGACAACAAGTCTAGGAGCTGATTAATTTAAACCCATTTGAGTGGAAAAAAGTACAAAGAACCAGAATTGGGCTCATTAGCTTTAAAGAGGCAGAGAGGAAATTCTCTGAAAAACATAAGGGACAGATTTCTGGCAGGAGTTAATGTTAAATGCTCTCAAGGGGTGTTGCCTACTTGTGCAATCATAACATTAACAATTTGTTTGATTCATAAAATGCAACAGCAGCTAGATTCAGTAGCTATACTTCCTGCAGTCCAGACTGTGTTTTCATGAGGTAACTGAGGAGTTGTACCCTCTTTCTGAAATCCTCAACGGCTTTTTGATGTGGATCTGTGGCACACGAACTGCTGTCTAAACAAATTTTGGATTCTTAGTGAATGACAACAGCATATCGGCTCCTTCTGAGGTTACAGTGAATGTTGAAAGGATCCATGTTTACTTTTTCCCGTTGTGGAAAAAAGTTTGTGTAACGTGGTATGGTGCAATGTGCTACGGCGGTGGCGTTCTCTGTCAGTGCTACACTTCATTTCCAAAACATAGCTGTGTAGGATGAAGTAAGTGTTACATTTCAGTTCTCCAGATTACTGACAAATATTACACTTGGTCTCTAATACTGCAGGAAGACAGAAGATTAAAGGAGAGAACACAGTGCATGACCTCGCAAGCACTGGGACAAATTCCGACTACTCCCTGTAGGGTGCGCTAGAGGGAGATACCCCCTCTTCCCTCCCCCGGAGCGTGTGCTAGGGGGAGATGGGGAAAGTGCACAGGGAGACTTCCTGCTGCACACAACTCACCCAGGCAGAAGTTAGTCACAATGTAGACCTAAAGATCCCTTGAGTGCTACTGAGGAGTTGGGGTGGCGGAGCTGGCATAGTTAGCATGACTGGCTGCACTCTACAGGCACAGCAGACTGGGGAGGTTGTGACCAGGACTTCATCCACATGCTTACTGGGAACTCTGCCTCAGTAAGGACAGAATTAAAACCAGGTAAGGTCTTTGAGATTTGACCCATCCTAAATATGGTCCTTTGCTTTTCTAAAGGAAAATACAGAACATTTAAGATAAAAAATAAAGCATTCACCAAAATATATAAATAAATGATTCTAAAGACATTAAAAATATTAGGTTATTTCTATAACTGTATACAAAGGTAAAAGCCACATATTTTAATAACTGGCTTGGCTTTTTCTTTAGAACGTAAGAATGTCCATACTAAGTCAGACCAATAGTCCACCTAGCCCAGTATGGCCATTCTTATTCTCTTGTATAATATAGATACGCTCTCGGGTCAGTGTGGTGTAGGCTGGCAGTCTTCGGATGCTGGAACATCATGGAAATAAAATATTAAAACATACTGTAGGAAAGGCACTTTCAGGTTAAGCATCCATCAGGTAAATTAATATTATTAAAATATATGGTTCTAAAAACAAGACAATATGAAGAATCCCATTCAACACTCTCAATAACCTGGAATTTAGCTATGACCAGAATTTTAGGTAGGTTATTCCTTAGCCCTAAAACAAAATACACTCATAAGTCTTCCAGATGTCTTAAGTCAGCTTTGTGTCATGTTGCATTTTTCCAGAGATCTTCATTGTACCAATATTCTGGATTTACACTGGTGTAATTGAGATCAGAACGTGGCCTCATGTCTATTACAGACATTTTATGGTTTGCTTTCCATTACACCTCTACCTTGATATAACGCTGTCCTCGGGAGCCAAAAAAATCTTACCACATTATAGGTGAAACCGTGTTATAGCGAACTTGCTTTGATCTGCCGGAGTGCGCAGCTCCCCCCCCCCCCCCCCCCGGAGCACTGCTTTACCGCACTATATCCAAATTCGTGTTATATCGGGTCGTGTTATAATCGGGGTAGAGGTGTATTTCAAATCAAATATTTTTATTAGTAGTAGTAGTATTATTGTAGTATCTGCCCTAGTCACAAACCAGGACCCCATTGTACTAGGTGCTGTACAAACACAGAACAAAAAGGTAGTCCCTGCCCCAAGGAGCTTACAGTCTATGCAGATGGATACTGACAGGGGAGTACTTATGGGGGAGTACAAGTGAACAATTAGATTATCACCTACTTCGTCTCTCTGTTGTTCATCATGACAGGCAGTGGTCTCTGCACACCAGCAATTCAACTGTTATCAAGTTTTTTGTAGTCATCACAAGAAAAGAGTTTTGAGCAGGGATTGGAAGGTGGATAATGAGGTATCTCTGCAGATATTTACAAGGAGCGCCTCCCAAGCATGAGGATTGGCACAGGAGAAGACACAAAAATGACTGAAAATTTAATAAGTGTCAAATAGAGGCTGGCATCATGGGCTGATTGAAGGCAAGCATCAACAGCTCAGTAGCAACTGAGAGATGATAGGCAGGGTAGGGACTGAAGGCCTTGAAAGTGAATACAAGCTGTTGACATTTGACACAATAGAGAAGAAGGGATGCAGAGAGAAGGATGACATGGTCAGAGCGACTAGCTAGGAAAATTATCTTTCAAGCAAATGATTGTGAATGGATATGCGCAGGGCAAGATGACATTTGTCAAGGCCAGAGAGAATAATCAAGCTGCGAGATGATGAGAGCCTGGAGGAGAGTTTTACCTATGTGGACGGGTAGGAAAGGCTGTATTTTAGAGCAGTGGTTCTCAAACTAGGGCCGCCGCTTGTTCAGGGAAAGCCCCTGGCGTGCCGGGCTGGTTTGTTTCCCTGCCACGTCCGCAGGTTCGGCCAATCGTGGCTCCCAATGGCTGCAGTTCGCCGCTCCAGGCCAATGGGGGCTGCAGGAAGGGTGGCCAGCACGTCCCTCGGCCCGCGCCCTTCCTGCAGCCCCCATTGGCCTGGAGCGGCGAACCGTGGCCAGTGGGAACCGCGATCAGCTGAACCTGCGGACGCGGCAGGTAAACAAACTGGCCCGGCCCGCCAGGGGCTTTCCCTGAACAAGCGGCGGCCCTAGTTTGATAACCACTGTTTTAGAGATGTTATGCAGAAAGAATCTGCAAGATTTAGACATACCCTGGATTTGAGGCTCTAGAGAGAGGTCTGGAACAAAGTAGTCCCTCTTTTTAAACTATTGCATTTCCTGGCATCAGAGATGCCTAAAGGCTACTTCAATTTTGCAGTGACCACACCCCAGTAAAATGCTGCTGCTCTAATACACAATTTGCTACATTTTTATAAAGTCTCATACCTTAACTTGTTTTAAGCCCTTGACATTTTCGGAGGACAAAGTATGATTAAAGCCAACAAATGCTCCTCTCCAAAAATTATTTCCCTCCTAGCTGGTGCAGAAGCAGTGACCATTTCAGGAAGAAAAATAACACTGCACTTAGGTAATTAAGAGGACTATTGATGTGGTCTATCCAGCTCGGTTGCTTCTATTGTTAAACTGTTTGCTAAAACTATCTTGAGCCGCTGCCTAAGAACTCAGAAACATTCTGTTTCTCACATGGAGTTCAGATTCTAGTTTCTGAATTTTGCATACTTTATGAAAGTAGACTTAAAACTTTACATCTTACACCCACATAAATGGAACAGTTCTTCCCCTTCTCCAGCTCCCAGAATCAAATATCCTGGCATAAAGCGATCAAACAAAATAGGTGACTTATGTTTTTACTGGTTCCTCCAGACTATGATGACATTTCCTAAAACACTGAGCCAGGAAACTATTAATGTCTCTGAAAAATTGAAAAGGATCAGGCTACTTTGAAGGGCCCATTCAGTATACAGTGTCTCAGAAGGCTTCCTTGTAGCTGTACAGGCTACTTACGATTCAATTAAAAATAACAATAATATTTAACATTACCTAGCACTTCCCAGCTTCAAAGTACTTTACAAGTTTGCTTCATAACACCTGTGTGGTAAGGAAGTATTATCCCCATTTTAGATATTAGAAACCACTTAGTCAGGTTAAGTGGCTTGACCTAGATGACATACAGAAATCCATGCTGGAGCCAGAATTAGAACTCAGGTCTTCTTTTTCAACAGTAGTAAATGATGGCTTTTCAAATCTTGATTGTGCTGCTTTCAGCAGCAGAGAAGAAAATGGTCTGAAGCTATCAGTCTAAAAAACAAGAAGGATCATCGTCTAGATTTACTTCAACTTTGTTGCCTGGAGTTTGCAGCATTTGCCAACCGGGTCTTTAAAAAGAAAAGCTCACAGAATTGGCAAGATGCACACATGCTTCAGATGTCTGCAAGACCAAGTGACAGGTAGAGCTAAAGATTCCTGATGAAAGTCAGTTGAAATGTTATGCACTGATCAAACAGTTGAGCTTCTCAGTGATAGTGCATTACTGAATGGAGAGCAGGTGGAAAGATCCTACACAAGATCCAAAAGATAACACATCAGAACACTACAGCAGTGGTTCTCAAACTAGGGCCGCCGCTTGTTCAGGGAAAGCCCCTGGCGGGTCGGGCCGGTTTGTTTATCTGCTGCGTCCACAGGTTCGGTCGATCACGGTTCCCACTGGCCGCGGTTCGCCACTCCAGGCCAATGGGGGCTGCAGGAAGGGCGCGGGCCGGCCGCCCTTCCTGCAGCCCCCATTGGCCTTGTCAAGAAGAGAATAGTACAGCTCCAAAAGGGTTAAGCAAGAATGGGGGTCATCCGATGCTATCTTTTGTATAAAGCAACAGAGGGTCCTGTGGCACCTTTAAGACTCCCAATACTTCTGTTAGTCTTAAAGGTGCCACAGGACCCTCTGTTTCTTTTTACAGATTCAGACTAACACGGCTACCCCTCTGATACTATCTTTTGCATGTTACATTACATCAAATTAAACATGTTTAAAAGGCACCAGAGCTTTTTAAATAGTAATGGGACTCATTTCATCTGTAAAATATTGTGGGCCTGATTTTGATCTTGATTAAAAGGGTCCAGGGCAACTCACCCAAAATCAGCAGTGCTAAATAGTTGTAAAAGTGGCCTACACAGAATCAGGCCCAATGTGACAAGAGAGTACTACAATAGTCTAAAAGAAATAAATATCTAACCCCTCTCTCCAGGGACTATATTCTGTGCTAGCAGTGAGATGGACTCAACAATCTAATAGGTCTTTTACATTTTAAACAATTATGATCCAATTACATCACATGAACACTAGGTAAAAATCCCATTATTGCATAGTGCCATCTGCTGGGCAAGGAAAGATTGAAATAAACCCATGTCAGCTCCTCAGCTTCAAAGTGTACTTTGTAGCTGTCAGGTCAGAAGTTACTCTGTTCTCAATACACAAGCAATGAATTCAGTGAACGCAGAGTTCAGTGTTCATGATTCCCATTGTGAATTGTGGACTGAGCAATTCTGCTCTCGACAACAATGATGTTCACAGGCAAGTAAACCTAAAACACTGAATTTACAACTGTATTGCTGGTTAATCACAATGTACTGATTAGGGTTTCCTTTTAACACCCAGACAGGAAATAGGAGTACAGGAAGTGAAAGCACAATACATTCTTGCATGTTAACTAATTCACATGAGCCATTTCAATAACAAGTCTTCTTTAAACTTATCTAAAGCCAAACACATTGTCTGCTCAGCTTCAAACATTTCATCTTTCTCCTTAAACTCAAGCCACGTGTTTTAAAGAGATGTATATGTTTCACTCAACACTGCAGCCCATAAGCTTCACATCAGTGACTGGAGAACCTTCTGCTGTGGTTACAGTGTAGGATCATATGCCATCCTCAACAGTTAACACCACTGTCCTATAAGCTGAAGAGGAATGGGTCCTTTGGAGCTACTCAGTGCCCATCTGACATCAGGCACAGAGATTACTTTTCAGTCACTCCCTAGAATGCTTTACTCTGGTGGCGTTAGACCAGGAAGCAAGAGAGAGTCAGACATAACATACCCTGGTCCTCTCCACTCCCGCCCCACGCCCCAAACCTCACTCTGCAGCCGCTGTATGTACTCAGCATCACACTCCAATGGCTACCAGGTCACAGTGCAAATGAGCAGGGAGAGGAATAGGAGTAAGAGCCACTTTATTGACTCTCCTCTTTGCCAGTGAACCTGCAGGGGTGAGGACAGCACAGGTAGAAATGTGGGTGGGCATGTAGCACTGGTGCTGTGCTGTCTCTGAGCAGAGTGTTTCCTTCTCCATTCAAATCGATCACATCCATTTGGGAAGAGGAGGAAAGGACCTGATGGGACCACATGCTCTCCCTCTACCTCAGGATCTCCCATGGGGCAGGAGGAGGAACAAAGAAACCTTGCAGGTGAGCTGGGAGAAAATGAAGGGTGCAGAACAGATGATCTATCTAATTGACTGGGGTGGTACTCCTGGGGAGCAGAAGATGTCTAGAAGACTTGATTGGGGAGCAAGAGGAAGGAGTCAGAGAATCAAATGTTCACGGATTGTTTGGGGCAGAAAATTAGTTGATTAAGGACAACAGATAGATTAATGGAGCAGAAGAACAGCGGAGCACAGACTAATTGAGAAAATAGAGTGAAAAGGCCAGAAAGAGAGAGGAACCCCAGCAAGAGCAATAGAAAGACAGACTAGGGACACTCGAGAAGATGGTACGGGATATGGGGAGCAGCTAGGAGCAGGAGGACAGAACATGGAGAACAGAAACATGCATGGAGAGAACAGAACAGCTTCTTTTGTTTGCCTAGCTGTGGGGATAAACATACCTCTTTAACTAGCAACCAATCACATGTCAAAAATGGAGTGGAAACCAGTTTAGACTTTGGGGGATTGGCCTCCCATAATGCCAGCAGCAATTTCTCTGAAGTCCTTTGCCAAAAAAAACAGGCCCTAAAATGTCAAATAAATTTGAAAATAAAAGCTTCTGCCCTCAAGCATGCTGTGCAACCCCATTAAATCCAGCGGCCGGGAGCAAAGACAGAATTACATTCAGCTGATTACCATATATTGCATTAAACTGGCTGTGTACCATGGGCTTCTACAGGATGGAATTAGAACTGCTCAAATGCATGCTCTGTACGGATAACAGCCAGAGGAGATTCTTCTTTAGCTTGAGTGGCAGAAGCCAGGAGGATCTGAGATCTAGCTCTGCTGCAATTATAAAGTGCCAAATGGCCTTGGTTTGCAGCATCAACCAGCACTCAACTATAAAGTTCTATTTAGCTCACAGATTTGTTGTAATACAAGACTGGAGATGTGGACCTTAACATGGATTTTCATACTGCTGCTCTGTGACACAAAAAAAGGTACGACAGAATTTTCCCACAGCTTTTCTTTTTAGGACCCTCCATCTCAGTCAGTCTTCACAGTGGGTATTCCCCATTTCTGTGGCAACTGGAGGCAAACTAGATCATTGAAAGATTCCAAAGCTGAAAAATACTAGCTATATAAAAGTTTAAAGGTGCTGTTCAACTCAAACTATTCACAGAATAACATTGACATGAAATTTAGGGATTTCCTGGAGGAACTCCCTCTTCCCTTTCAAACTCTTAACAGGAGACCAATAGCCAAGAAAAACAACCTTGAACATAATGCAGTCCTCCCAAGGGAGGGTCAGACTGTCTGACATGGAGGATCCCAGAATGAAAATTCACAAACCAGAAAGAATTTTCCCTTTCTCGGTCCCCTCCATATTACACAGTCTTCACAATGGGGTGTAAAAGCAGTAAATTACCCAAAAGGAGGGAGAATTCAATTTATCCACGTAGAACTGAAAAGGAACGTAAGGGTTACTGGGGCACCATGTTCCATAATACCCGTCTACCAAATGCTGCTTCAGCAGAGGTGAGTATGTCAACTCTATTGTGTTGGAGAAAGTGTGGATGGACGATCATGTAATAGCCTTACAAACCTCCTCATAACATGTATGTAATCTCTTCATCCAATAAAATCGCTGCTGTTTTCACAGAGTGCATAGTCATGAGAAGAGTTGTACCTGAGGCTTTGACTACCTCTGCTATATACACCTTTATTCCTCTGTAGGCTCTGTTCACATCTAATTTATACATTTCTACTCCCTGAGGATATTTGGATTCAACCAGAAGGGCAACACTATCACTTCCTATTCTATTATGAAGATTGTGGCGACCTTGAGGATGGACAGCTGGTTAGTTCACAGAACTACCCTGTTTGATAGAACACGTAAGATAGTTTTCTCTGAGAGTACAGCAAACCCGGGAAAATCCTTGGACAAGGTGGCGGCGAGTATACAAGCAAGATACCTTCAATGAAAAGAGGAAGAGACCTACCGACTGTGGTTTTATTAGGATATTTAACCCACGCAGCAAGACCATGACAGGAACCTGCATATTGCCAAAGGACTGATAAGTGTGACAGTCCCGGGGATCTGTTGTGTGACAGTGATGAGAGACTTTCATGGGTTTCTTACAATGCAGTATGCCTGCAGTTGCTGACTTGTCTTTCCAAAGGGTGTTGGGTTTGAGCTCCATAGTCAAGCCATCTTGTAAAAACACTATAATGTCTTTTGCTTCATCTGTTGCTCTGATATGTGTCCCCTGTAACAGCAACATTTAAACTTCCAGTAATACATCATTTGTCAATTTCCTCTGAGATAGTCAGAGGATGTTTATCATCTTCATAGTGACTGTAGTTCCTTCCTCTAAGGGTACGTCTATACTTACCCGCTGGTTCGGTGGCAAGCAATCGATCTTCTGGGAACGATTTATCATGTCTTGTCTAGACGCGATAAATCGAACCCGGAAGTGCTCGCCGTCGACGCCGGTAATCCTGCTCCGCGAGAGGAGTAGGCGGAGTCGACGGGGGAGCCTGCCTGCCGCGTGTGGACCCGCGGTAAGTACCTTTAAGTTCGAACTAAGATACTTCGACTTCAGCTACGTTATTCACGTAGCTGAAGTTGCGTATCTTAGTTCGAACTGGGGGCTTAGTGTGGACCAGCCCTAAGCTTCCCACCTGAGGGGTCAGGATAGGTTCAGGGTAGGTCCCTACTGAGGGTGTATGTGTTTGTTGTAGAAGTTTGAGAAGAGATTCCAGTTACATCTAAATCAGGTCTGAGAACCAAGACCTGAAGGATAATGAGAAAGTGATTATAACCTTTGTTGCCTGATCCTTCACAGTCTTCTTTACCATATTTACTGTCAGTGGAAGAGGGAGGAAAGGCATAAAGGAAGCCTTTTAGCCTACTTCTGAGAAAAGGGGACCACCGCCTCTGCTTTCCAGTGTCTCTTCCTCATGTAATACCTCTTGGTTTTCCAACTGGACTTGCATGCACATAAATTCATCAATAAGCTTCCAACTTGGCTGGCGAAGCACCAAAAGACTAGCATATCTAGACTGTGTTCCCTTGGTTCTAGGTAAGTCTTGCTGAGCGACCTGATCCTGACTTTCCTTCTTGTTGTAGAACCCTGAGGAACAGAGCAAGAGCTTCCCCCACCCCAGGACATAAACAAAGCTACTTCTGCAATCAGCAATGAAAATTTTTTGCCATCTTAGCTGTTATATACACACCAAGTTTCTGAAGAATTTTCTCCATTTCCAGCAGAAGTGAGCTAGATGGCCCATAGCATGAGACAAGTTATACTCTGCTTGGGCCACATCCACACACACTCCTTTCCCTACCTCCCCCAAGTCATATAGAAGTACTGATATGTTTCCCTTACATAGGGACTGGTGTCTGTACTCAGGACCAGCTTCTCTGGACCCAACATCAGGTATCTGTCAAATATAAAGAATGCATTTATCAAGAGATGTTTGTACCAAATTTGGATTAAAATCCTTATATAACCGATTTGCTGCAATTGCTGTAGAAGCAAATAAAGAATTTGCCAGGCGGGTTTCCACACAAGACCAAACTAACCCAGGAGCTGAGTCAGGGATTTTCTCTTAGAAGAGGTGTGCTAATGTTTGGCAAATCAGACACTATCTTCTTCCATCTCTCTTTTGATATAAAGATGGTCTTGGATGATAATTTTGATTCTGGAGGTTTGTGAGGGCTGTAATTGACCCTTCCACTTGTTCACTAAAATGCCATGTTTCTGAAGGCTTTCAAAGATGGCTGCTGGGCCTTGTGCAACATGTATCCTTTTGTACCATCTAGACATGTACCCCTTTCACTTGAAGGGGAAGGACGATATGGCTTTTGTGAATACCAGTGTAGGGGTTACTAGTCCAAAAAGGGAGTATTCTGTATTGATAATACTTCTTGCAGTAGCAGAAGCTAAAGCATTTCTGAGTGACTCTTCCTGATCATATCTTCAGTAGCTCCCCAGGAGGTTTATTTTCATATTATCTGAAGTTTTGGAAAGCTAGTGCTGTAACAATGGATTTCAACATTTCCACCTGGGTGTATTGATCTCTTTATGGACTTGATGAAAGCGCCGAGATCTAGCAGTTTTTAGCAGTTCTAAGGAGCCATAGAAGAAACAGATATTTAGTTAAAAATCCTATAAAAATCCTTTGAAACCTTTGCTCCGGAGGGAGACCTGGAGTCTGCCATATGTGCCACTTGAGGTAGAGCATTCTGGAAAGTTCTTCCTGAGGGGCGGTCTTAAACCCAGACTCAGAGCAAAGATCTGGTCTGCCTTCAGTTGCCATGGCGACAGGGAACACCCATTGTGAAGACTCTCTGACATGGAAGGACTGCCGATGACAAAGTTTTCTTTTACAGGTTGAGAACCAGGGAGAAAGCAATATTGCAATGCCAGATAAGCAACACAAACAGCATTCTGTGTAGCAGGTTCTCTACCAATGGGCTCCATGGGCCAGATTTTGTGTGTGCTCTGTTTAAAGAGCACAGCTTCGCTGTTTTCATTGTTTTAAATCATTATGATCATGATTTAAACAATTTAATCTATTGTTACTTCTTACCACATGGTAAGTGATTTACTACATATAAACAAAACAATTAAGTTCCACAGGGAATTGCTTGCTGTTGGAAGCTGAACTGATATGTTGTTCTTGTAATCTGAATATTGAAAATTAGTTGACATGTAATTAATTATGAATATGGTACAATTTCCTGAATAGAAAGGGTAAGAAGAATAGGCAGCACATAAACTGGAAGCTCACCATTCTCCCTCCACTATTTCAAGTGTCCTGTGATACGGTTAGCTCTCTATCTCCAAATGTCAGCTCAGTGTAACACATTCAGGATAATGGGGACAGTCACTAGATAAAAACTGCATGTGCTGGCACTACTGAGTCTAGTGGCACTTCAAACACACACACACACACACACACACACACACACACACACACACCCCTACCTCTCTACCACTGCAACTGAAGGAGAATACCTACTAGTGACTAGTTTCTGAGCCTCTTTGGGTCAGCTATTAGGGGACATTATCATACACACATTCACACCATTACACTATCATTCACTTAAGAACATAAGAACATACATACTGGTTACGACCAATGACCCATCTAGTTCAGTATCCTGTCTTCTGACATTGGACAGTGCCATATACTTCAGAAGGAATGAACAGAGTGATCCATCCCTGTTATCCTGTCCCAGCATCTGAATGTTGGAGATTAAGGGACACCCGGAAGATGGGATTGCATCCCTGACCATCTTGGCTAACAGCCATTTATGGACCTATCCTCTAGGAACTTATCTAATTATTTTTTTAACCCAATTATATTTTTGGACTTTACAACATCCCCTGGCAACGAGTTTCACAGGTTGACTGAGCGCTGTGAAGAAAGTACTTCCTTATGTTTGTTTTAAACCCGGTGACTGTTAATTTCATTAGGTGACCTCTAGTTCTTGTGTTATGTGAAGAGGTAAATAACACTTCCCTATTCACTTTCTACACACCACTCATGATTTTATAGACCTCTATCATTTCCCCTACTTTTTCATCTCTTTTCAACAGTCCCAGTCTTCTTAATCTCTCCTTGTATGGAAGCTGTTCCATACACCTAATCATTTTTGTTGCCCTTCTCTGTATCTTTTCCAATTCTAATATAACTTTTTTGAGATGGGGTGACCAAAACTGCAGACAGTATTCAAGGTGTGGGCATACCATGCATTTATATAGGGGCATTATATTTTCTGTTTTATTATCTATCCCTTTCCTAATGGCTCCTAACATTGCTAGCTTTTTTGACTACCACTGCACACTGAGCAGATGTTTTCAGGGAACTAGCTACGATGACTCCAAGATCTCTTTCTTGAGCAATAACACCTAATTTAGACTTCATCATTTTGTATGTACAGTTGAGATTATTTTTTTCCATTGTGCATTACTCTGCACTTATCAACACTGAATTTCATCTGCCATTTTGTTGCCTGGTCACCCAGTTTTGTGAAATCCTTTGGTAACTCTTCACAGTAAGCTTTGGATTTAACTATCTTGAGCATTTTGTATCATATGCAAATTTTGCCACTTCACTGTTTACCCTCTTTTCCAGATCATTTATGAATACAGTAGCACCTCAGAGTTACTAACATCAGAATTACGAACTGAACAGTCAATCACACATCGCATTTGGAATTGGAAGTATGCAATCAGGCAGCAACAGAGACAAAAAAAGAAAAGAGGCAAATACATTACAGTACTGTGTTAAACATAAACTAATAAAAATAAAGGGAAAGCAGCATTTTTATTCTGCATAGTAAAGTTTCAATGCTATATTAAATCAATGTTCAGTTGTAAACTTTTGAAAGAACAACCATAACATTTTGTTCAGAGTCATGAACATCTCAGTGTTACGAATAACCTCCATTCCTGACTGTTCATAACTCTGAGGTTCTACTGTATGTTGAACAACACAGTTCCCTGTATAGTTCTTTGGCGGACCCCACTATTTAGCTCTCTCCACTGTGAAAACTGACCATTTATTCCTACCTTTTATTGCCTGCCTTTTAACCAGTTACTGATCCATGAGAGGATCTTCCCTCTTATCCCATGACTGCTTACTTTACTTAAGAGCCTTTGGTGAGGGACCTTATCAAAAACTTTCTGAAAGTCCAAGTACACCACCCTTATCCACATCTTTGTGGACGCCCTCAAAGATGTTCCATCACAAAAGCCATCTTGACTTTTCCCCAAAATATGTTTATCTTTGTGTCTGATCATTCTGTTCTTTACTATAGCTGCAACCAGAGTGTCTGGTACTGATGTTAGGCTTCCTGGCTTGTAATTGACAGAATCACCTCTGGAGGCTTTTTTAAAAATCGGCATTATATTAGCTATCTGCCAGTCATCTGGTACAGAGGCTGATTTAAGTGATAGGTTACATACCACAGTTAGCAGTTCTGCACTTTCATATTTGACTTCCTTCAGTACTCTTGGGTGAATACCATCTTGTCTTGGTGACTTATTACTATTTATCAATTTTGTTCCAAAATCTCCTCTACTGACACCTCAATCTGGGACAGATTATTTATTATTTGTATTCCATTAGTATCAACGGGTCCAAACTGAGATCAGGCTGCCATTGTGCTGGGCACTGTGTGTGTGTGTATATATATATACGGACATGGGTTTTGGATTGTAAACTTTTCAGCAGAAGGATTGTTTCTGATTATATATAGTCAGAGATCAGGCTGCCATTGTGCTGATATATATATATATAGTGCCCAGCACAATGGCAGCCTGATCTCGGACTATATATAGTCAGAAACAATCCTTCTGCCGAAAAGTTTACAATCCAAAACCCCAATCCTGCAAAGAGTTATGTACATCCTTAGCTTTATGCATTGTGAGTAGTCCCTTGAAATCAAAGGGATTATTCACAGTGCGTAAAATTAAGCACATGTATAATTTTTTGCAGGATGGAGTCTTACATGGACAAGACAGAAAAAAAGAGGAATATAGGATGCATTATTACCCCCTATTTTACAGGCATGGAATGGAGGCAAAACAAAAATGTTAAATGTATGCATTCTGTCACTGCTCAGACTGGAAAGAACACTTTTAAATTTCAAGTAGACCCATGCTCTGTTCTATGAAGATTTAGAAGTTCCAATGTGTATTCCTAATTATTCTTACTCCTCTCTCCCTGTTTTCAGTAATCAATATTCCCCCTCTCCCTCCCTTTCTCCCTCCCCCTTGGTTCTGTAATCCCAAGGCCTGTAAAGTATCCTAGTTTAACACTGAAATGTGAATGGATAAACTAAAGAGTGTGAAATACAACTAGGTAAAAGGTAATTAAAACAAACTAGGGAATACTTAACATAGCACTGCAACGTACAGTACGTCCCTTCATGTCTGATGAAAGGCAGAAGATGCATTTTAGTGCAACAGACTGGCAAGTACAGCTGTTGTGAGGGTGAAATGGCCTGTTATGACGGTATTATCCAAATGATATACAGTAAAGGAAGAATGGGGACATACCCTATGCAGACTTACTTTTTGATACTTGCTGTCTCTCTGGTATATTAACTGAAGAAGCATAATTTCATGAAAACAGATTCCAAACCATTTTTTTTTAAATCACAGCTGCCAAATGTGGGGGTAGCAGGGAAAGGATAGAATGGCTTTTAATCTCTTTCCAAGTTTCCTATTGGATGGAAAATATTCCTGGTTTTGAAATTAACAACTCTTATGTTCCACGTCATTTGCAAATAGTTACATTTCACAGGGAAAAAATGCATATAGGAGTGCAGGTGTGTAGCGTACACAGTACATTCCCTGAAAGGTATGGAGAGGCCAATAGCAAATGTGGCACCCAGATATCAGGTATGCCCCTCATTTAAACCTTTTGGACTAAGTCCATCTCGCAGAGAAGGGGAACTTTCTACAGTTTTGACTGGGCTTTCTTTGCCCTGTGGAGATTGGCTGTTTGCTCCAACCCTCTCCCCTCCCTCAGTCTCTTCAATTCAGCTTCACTCCACACTTGTCCCTCCTATCCACTTCCCCTTCTTTTCAAAATCCCTCTCCCTTCCCCCCTTTCCCCTTCTATTTAGAGTATCTCTTCCTAACTGACCCCCATCTCACCCCACTCCTCAAAAGCAGTAAAAAATAGTGACATTAACATGATGTGTGTTGCCACCACACTGTTCACTCTGCCTTGTGTGTTCTACCTCTTCTCCCACCCGCTGTCTGTCCTGTCTGTTTAGACTGTGAGCTCTCCAGAGCAGGGACTGTCTGCTAGCCTGTGTTTGTACAGTGCCTTGCACAATGGGGCCCCATCCTTGATTGGTCCTTAGGCACTGCTGTAATAGACATGATTATTCATAATAATATTAGGTAATTGCTTCCTTCACAACCATAATCCTGCTCTACTCTAGAATTTGAGCTTTTATGTAAATTCGCTGAGCCTTGCATCCTCCCCAGAAATAGTGCCTGATCCAACTTCCACTAAAGTCAATGGGAGTCTTGCCACTGACTTTAATGGGAGTTGGGAGGCTCAGTCCTCAGACAGGAGGCAGAACTCCTATTTTCCTAAGTACAAAACTAAATAAGGAACTAAAGATTTGGCCCCTGTGTAGACTGCCTACAGTAGGTCATCTACCCAAGTTTTGCCCACTGTAATCCTGAGACCTCGGGTGCCACTCAAATCCACGGGGATGAGCTTGGTAGAAAATCCCAGACAACTAGATACTTTAAACAAACTAAGACATGGACATGCTGTTTCTCACAGCAGCATCCAAAACTGTGCCCTGCTGCCAAACATTATATTATTAATTACCTGCAAAACTAAGGATGCAGTTGACAAACATCCAAAAAAAAGGAATACAAATATTTCTCTTTTAAACATGTTGACTGCGTAAACAAGATTGTAATGGGGGTATCGGTTGTGTTTGATTATCATGGGGAAGACTGAAGCAGACATAAATCTTTAGAAAAGTCCTCTGGATAGATCTGGTGTGTGTATGTGTTGTGTGCATGTGTGTGTCCATCCATCCATCCCATGTATGACAGGAGCAGAGATTCTGACCCTTGTGGGGCCTGAAGGCAGGAGGTGACCCATAAAAGGCTACTTTTAGCTAAGCCAATAGAAGTAGTATTTCTTGAAAGCAGGCCACAGAAAAATGGGGGAAATTGGTACACTTTACCAGGGCCTATCCAGAGGATCACCAGACTATCACCATGAGAAAAAAAATTCAGGCTAAACTGTGGATGTTTTAGTTTGAGATTCTGAACAGTTAGCTGGTCCTCTAGGATGCGTAGAAGGGTTGAGACAAGATTCCAGGGACAAGGAACAGTACCTCCAGGGTCCCTAGAGGGTATTTGTTGCTGATGTATCATTAATATATGTGCCATGCTCCCATGTCTGGCTACAAATACAAATCAGGCAGCCACAAACATCAGGAGCTTAAAGAAAGGGAAAGAAAAGACGCTAGAGGATGCCAGTCAATCCTCCAGTTTTTCCATACAGGCAAGGCCACTCAATAGTCTAGGTCAAGCAACGCAAAAACTGGGGAACTGTAAAACAGCAAGATGAAGATGATTTCAATATAGACACCATGGAAATTGATGAAGAAAAGCAGACAAATGAATCATGTGATTCCAATCTAATGACCTCCAAAAGTAGTTGAGTAGTATTACCACCAGCACCAGCAGACTCAGAGGAAGGCTTGAAAGAAGCAGGAGAGAGTAGTGTTACAATACTTATGGATTCATGTTTTTAAAAGGATCCAGGAGTGTGGCCTACACACATTACAGATTCTGTTTGTGAAAACATTGTCCTATCTGGTGTAATGAATTTCAAAGAAACGCAGAAGCTAGTGAAGTTAATGCCAAAAGATGTTGATGCCTATAGTTTACCTGTATTTCTTCTCAAATGTAAAACTTCCAACAACAGAGAACATGGCTTGCTTGGAGTGCTACCTACCAAGCAATGTACTGCTTTCCATGTCAGCAATTTTCTGAAGGGGAAGACAAACAAACAATGCAGTATACTGGCAAAAAGTGAAGGATATTTGCCAACTGTGCAAAAATGGCATAAACTATATAATAAACTTCCTGAACATGGAAAGAGCAGAGAACATAAAACCTGCTGTTGTCGGTGGAAGGAATTAGAGCAGTCGCTGTCAGGTAGAGTAGACAGTAAGATTCAAAAACAAGGATTAACAGAAGCTGCAAGATGGAGAGCAATACTGGAAAGAATGTTGGATATTATCTGACATCTCACTTCAAGAGGTTTAGTATTCCTAGGAGATAAAAATCTGACTGGTGATCCACACAACAGTAACCTTCTTGGAACTCGAGTTACTAGCTCATTATGACTGCAAAACTTATGACCATTTGGCTCAAGTCAAACAGAAGCAGACAGAGGATAGAACAACCCAAGGACAGGTACATTACCTCTTACAGGAGACTCAGAACAAGTGTATTGAATTATGCAGTAAAAGCATGCAGAAGGCTATTCTTGCACAGAGAGAGAGAGAGAAAGCCATCTATTATTCCGTCATATGGGATGCTAGTCTTGATGCCTCTCATCACGAACAAAATGTGTTGTATTTAGGTTTGTAGTTCAGGAACAAGGCAGTGGTGCATTTAATATTCAAGAAAGATTTCTTGAGTTCATCAACTTTGATCAAAAAAGTAGAAAACAGATAACATGCAGCCTAAATGCTAATTGCCAGCATAAAGCATCATAACATTCCACTTGATTATAGAGGTCCAGGATTTGATAATGGCTCTGTAGCAGGGTGGTCCCCCGCTCCTGCCCTGAAGGGCTTAAAACAGCCAGGGAGCAGGGCTGGGGCAAAGGAAAAGCTGGGCTGATTGGGGAAGTAGCCACAGCTGGGCCATGCTCCAATCAGGCCTCAGCTGGCCTGTATAAAAAGGCTGGGAGCCAGGAGCTCATCAGTCTCTCTCTGTACTCAGAGAGAGAAGGGCCTGGCTGCAGGGAGCTAGAGACAGACTAGCTGAGTGGAGCAGGACTGGGGAAAGGCTGGGGAGCTCCAGCCTGGATAGCCCCAGGCTGCGGCCTAGTAGGAGGCCAAGGGGTACTGGGGGTTGCAGAGGGCAGCCCATGGGTAGGCCAAGGCAGCAGGTCCAAACCCAACCTTGCTTGTGATGAGTGGCCTATACTGCAGTCTGCCCCAGGGAGCGGGGGCTAGTTGGTGACTGGCAGTGGCCTTATTCTGAGATGAGGTAGGAATAGTGGGTGGGGGTTCCCTGGGGAGGGGAGACCCTAGTACTGAGGGGTGTACTGCCAGGGGGCAACACCCCAGATAAAAGGGCACCGGGGTCCGGGAGGGACACGGAGCCAGTACAGGACAGGCGGACCACTGGCCTGCAGGGGGCGCTCCAGGACGCTGGAAGAGCTAATTCCCAGAAGTCACCAGCAGGAGGTGCCACAGGGGTGAGTCCGCTCCTCTACAGGCTCTAATATGTCAGGAAAATTAAAACCCATTCAGGCTTGCATTATGTCAAAAAATAAACTTGCTGTGTATTCTCCTTGCCCTTCTTAATCTCATAGGAGTTAATGCTGCAGCCGCACATTCTGAAACAGTAACACTTTTTGGTTGTCGGTAGTGACTTTTCATGTTTTTAGTGTCAGTCCTGTGAGGTGGAAGATTGTAACCAATAAGATTCACTCTATCTTCAGCCAGGCACACATTGGAGTGCACGTGCTGAAACTCTCTGTTCAATAACAAAGTATATTCCAGGTATTCTGGCAGCACTGGAATGAGCTCTTGAATTAAATTTGACACGCAAAACTTGATCAGAAGTGGTAGCACTAAAACAGTACTTCACCTCATTTTCATGCCTTTTATTGGCTAGCTTCTGGTATAAAGATCCTTCAAGTCCTGATGAGAGAAACAAGATTCTACAAGCCCAAGGAATCTCTCTTGGTTCAGGGTCAAGTCTCATTGCTGATATTATGAAGACTTAAAGCAACTCTGAGATCAGTGGCTCAAAATTCTATTAGGAGCATGCTTTGTGGTGATAGCTATGGGAATTTTACCACAATTACTGCAGAAGACAGGTAAAAAATGGAAAATATTTCATGATGAGACACCGGAGGAATCATGTTCTATCACCTCTGAAGATGAAACAAAGGCCTGGGCTACACTAGCTGGGGGGTTCGAACTAAGATACGCAACTTCAGCTACGCTATTCGCGTAGCTGAAGTCGAAGTATCTTAGTTCGACTTACCTGGCCGTCCTCACGGCAGCGAGTCGACCACGGCGGTTCCCCCGTCGACTCCGCTTACTCCTCCTGCCGAGATGGAGTATGGGCGTCGATTCGGGGATCGATTTATCGCATCTAGAGGAGACGCGATAAATCGATCCCCGATACATCCAACACTACCCGCTGATCCGGCGGGTAGTATAGACGTACCCAAAGTCTTTATTCAGAAGGAAGTGTTCTATGCAACTTTGGACAATGTTAGCTGTGAGTTGGAGCAATGATTCGAAGCAACCAATTACATTTGTTTTCCATTCAGTTCTAAAATATGTCACACTCCAGCCTGAGGAACTGGAACAAACATCCACATGTCTAGTTCTCAAGTATCCTATGGATCTTTTGGAGAACTTTCCACATGAAATGTTGCATCTGGAAAAAAAAAAAAAAAACCCTTCAGGTCTACTTTTGGAAAAGAACTTGAACTGCCACCACTGATCTTACTTAGTGAGATTTAAAACAAAAAACAAAAAAACAACTAGTTTTCAGTGAAGTGTGCACAGCCCTACCCATTTTTTGCACATTGCCAGTAACTGTGGCAGAAGTGGAAACAAGTTTCAGCAAGCTGGCACTCATCAAAACCTGCAGACAATCTACTATGGTACAAGAACGCTTAAGTCATCTTCCTGTTTTGTCTAATGGGTGTGAACTCATAAGAAAAATTACTTTAGTGAGGTCCTTTGTGATTCTGCAATGAAAAAGGCCAAAAAAGTAAAGCTGTAAAATGATACGGTCTAGTTATGCCATTTCCAAAATAAAATATAAATTTTTCTTTCAGTAACTGTGTGGGATGGGTTGGGGAGACCTCACCTAAAACAAGGCATAATAGAGTCTTCCCAGAAACCAGGACTATGTGTGTGAAGGGCTCCATTGCACATGGTTCTAATCAGGTGTGATCAGGTATGTGGAAAAGACAAGCTGGAGTGCAGACAAGAAACACAGAGACAGGTTCTTGGTCTGGTGCTGGCTAAAAAGGCTTGGGGCTATAAACAAAGAGGCTATCCCATGCATTTGGTACCCCCCGAGTTCCAAGAAGCAGAACTTTGTACATTACTTGTAAATAAATAAGACTGCATAAAAGAAAATACCAGGCTCCATTGACAATTAATATTTTCAACAGAAACAACACACGAGGCCCCGAATTTTGACTAACCACTGTGGTTGAAAAGGGGTAACCCACTATATATGAGGCACTGTGTATAGCTACAACTTTTCTTTGTATTTTTCTGGTATCCTTTGTATTATTTTCTTAGACATACCCTCTTTTGATTTAAGGTGTTGCCCTTGGCTTCCTTGAATCCTATATGGCCAATAGTTTCTCAGATAGGAGCTCCGTCTACTGAAATGAAACAACCAATGACTTGAAAGGGAGATATTTGGAAATTATTGGCCAGATTATTTAGTTTCAAGCAAGGGTTCTCAATCTCCTCTCCCTCTCCCCCACCACATACCTAACATTATCCACTTTCTCATTCCACAACACCAAACCACCTACTTTTTCCCCTGTAGCCCTCATATCCCAGAATCCAGTGTGTTATTTCAGCCAAAACCAACCAACCAAACCCACATTCTGCAAATAATAACAATTTGATTCACCTCTACCCCAATATAATGTGACCCGATATAACACGAATTCGGATATAACGCGGTGAAGCAGTGCTCCGGGGAGGGGGCTGCGCACTTCGGTAGATCAAAGCAAGTTCGATATAACGTGGTTTCACCCATAACGCGATAAGAATTTTTGGCTCCCGAGGAGAGCGTTATATCGGGGTAGAGGTGTACTTTTTAAGTTCATTGTGCCAGGTTTGGCCACAGTTGCTCTTTACATTTAAGGGCATGTACTTTTGATAATTTCACATTAAAAAAACTGTAAAAATGAATACATTGTCATTGAAAATGGCATAAATTGCTCATTCCCAAAGATACTATAAACCTAATTACTGCATCTGTTTACATTTGGAATGGGTTTCTTCTGATCCTACTAATGACAAGAAAAATAGAATTTTTTCCCCAATGAAAATTTATATTCTGCAGAAAATGTCATTCCCCCATTCCTCACAGAAACAGCTTTATGCCCTAATGTGGTAGGTAACCCCTGGTTTAGAGGAAATGGTTCCTCACAGGAGGGCATCCTCTTCTGTTATCACCTTAAAGAAAACTATATTTTACTGTTTGAAATCTTAGAATGAGAGAAAATTTAAGGGCTAATGCTCTGATTCAGCAAGGTGAGTAACTCCATTGACTTCATTAGGACTGAACTGGGGCTTAAAGTCTGATCTCAGATGCACACATGTGGCTCCCCACTGACTTCAGTAGGAGCTGTATTTGTACATCAAAGGAAAGAATCTGCACTTAGGCTCCCCACCTCCCTATTTCATTTGCAGTGGGTATTACAATTCTTTGAAAGATGGTGCTGCAGGCCACAGGTGCTTTTCACAAGTCGCCTTTGTCACAGAAAATAGTCATTGAATAAAGGGAAACAGTCAACTTTAAATCTAATCGTTTTAAAATAATTAAAAGAGATTACACCTCCCCAAGTTGTCCTGCTAATTCTTATGGTTTTGCAATCACATTTTCATAGCTTTTGGAAAATGCTTTTCTCTCCTTCCTTGCTGTCAGAAACCCCACAAATAATGGGGGGAAACTCACTTGGCTAGCTGGCTAAACAAGCGGAACAGTGAAACTAAATATATTTAAAGGGTGCCAAATGTACAATTGAAAACTGAGAGAAACATTTTTTGCTCTAATCAATTTCAGTTACAGCAACTGTAGGTATTACTTGAAAAATGCTATGGCTGGTGTTTGAATGTTAAGTTGATGATGTGCCTTTATTATATCTGACGAAGTGTTGCTACATTTAATAACAGTGAGCATTTTGATATTGTCCATAGGACTATCTAACACTTGTTTTCTTGCTCACCACAGCATATTTTTCGTATTACGTAATACTTATTGTATGTATTATAATGATACATAGCTGAAAGCTATCAATAAAGCTTTCACAAGTAGTCATGGGGAGAAATTGATACACCGATAAAAAGACAGCACTTCTGATTGTTTTTCCTTTTCCCCTTTTGTAGTCTTTGATGGTTCTTAAATCAACATCTTGTGATCAGATCTAACCCAGCAGCTCTCAACCTTTTCAGATCACTGTACCCCTTTCAGGAGTCTGATTTCTCTTGAGTATACCCCCAAGTTTCCCTTCACTTAAAAACTACTTGCTTACAAAATCAGACATAAACATACAAAAGCAAACTATTACTGAAAAATTGCTCACTTTCTCATTTTTACCATATAATTCTAAAATAAATCAATTGGAATATAAATATTGTACTTACATTTCAGTGTATTGTATATAGAGCAGTATAGTATACAAGTCATTTTCTGTATGACATTTGAGTCTGTACTGACTTCGCTAATGCTTTTTATGTAGTCTGTTGTAAAACTAGGCAAATATCTAGATACGTTCATGTACCCCCTGGAAGACCTCTGCGTACCCTCAGGGGGACAAGTATCCCTGGTTGAGAGCCACTGGTCTAACCTCTCCCACCATCTTTATGAAGCCATTTGTCAGCTCAAATTTCAATTTCAATTTCAGTTCCTGTAAAAGGAAGAGTTGGGTTTGCTATAGAAGTGACTGAGGGTCACTACACACTGACAGACCCCACCGCCTCAAGTCTCTGCTGATTTTACAATATCATTCCACACACTATACACACCAAGTGCCCTCTTTTATAAGATGGTTTCTTTCCAGCATATGCTGATTCCGGAGGACCTGATTGCGGCGGAGAACAGGGCGGTGGGAAGACCAACGAAGTCTAAGACCATATTAGGTTGTCTTTCATAAAACAGTCCTAATTTAACTGTAGATGTCATCAGGGCAGATCTGTGGAAATCCTCATGAATCCAGGTGCAATCAAGCTTTTAATAAAACTTGTAAGGCATTTTCATCACCAAAGCCAAGTCTTTCATTAGCTATCTTTCTCTAGTTTCTCCGTTTAGATTTCTACATTTACAAAATCTTGCCAAAGCTACCTCTTAAAAGACTCAAGAATGAATTAACGGATACTTTCCAGGTGGCTATTTGTCACTGAGAAAAGCTTATGAATGTGGAGAGTTCAGGCTATTCAGATCTTGTTTCTTTTCTTTTGAGAAACTTCTGTGAGCTTAAATGTTACATTACTGTGCTGACTATGAGAAACAGATGAAAGAAATATTCCCAGGCTCAACCTCAGAGATATTTTAAAGGGTATTTTAATGTTTTTATTAAATTATCATTTAATTATTAAAAGAGCGGAGTAGTGCAAATGAGACCCCATAAAATAAACTATTTTAATTTCACACAAAGGTTTAAGAACCTGCACAAAGTGGATTTTTGAGAGACTAAACATGTTTAGTTTATTATTAAATATTAAAGTAAAATTAAATAAATGGGCAACCACTTCAAAGTAAGAGGATATATAACAGTTTGTTCACATGCCTGTTCCCCTTTCCAAATAGTCTGAGGTCCATACAATGTTATTATGCACTGCTGCTGAGCTGCAATAAAAACCTGCCTACCACTTCTTCAAGCTACTACAAGGAGCAGATCCTCCTTTTAACTTAGGCCATGTCTACACTAGAGACCTTACAGTTGCACAGATGTACAGATGCAGCTGCGCCATTGTAAGGTCTCCCATGTAGCTGCTCTATGCCGACGGGAGAGAGCTCTCCTGTCGACATAATTAAACCACCTGCAATGAGTGGTGGTAGCTATGTTGGCGGAAGAATGTAGTTAGGTGAAATGTAATTCTGAAAGCTAAACAATTTTGAAATGAAATCTCTACAACTCTTCTGAAAATATTTTTGATAACTTGTATTTTGGAAACAAAATGTTTGTAACTTATAGAAGGAAGGAGGGTTGGAAAGGATGAGGAATTTGTTTTTTGAAGGATCGTTGTCACATACCTGATAAACTAAATAATCATTTGGATGTTTGATTAAGGGGTTCTGAATACCAAAAGAAACATTCAACAGCAAGGGTCAGTTTTCAAACTTTTAAGTGATGGTACACAGTTATTAATGGTTATTTGTACTCCAGCAGGACCCAAAATATGCTAGGCACTAAACTCTTAGAAAGATATAGTCTCCACTTCAAGGAGTTCCCAGTTTCCAAATATGCAAAAGTAGATGGAGAGGGAGTGATAAAGGGATACAACATACAAGCAAAGTGACCAGGGGAATGGCAGGTATGTAAATTCATTAGTTCCAGATGCTTCTTTTGTTTGTTTGGGGATTTTTTACATTTTGTAGGCCTGTGTGGAAAGATGAAATTTCAAGAAAAGATTTCAATGAGGTCATTCCAAAGGCAGCAGGGGAGAAGACACAGCCACAACTATGAGCAGGAGAAATGGAAGAGGAAGAGCCTGGTGTCACTATCAGAGTAGAGTGAGAAGGGAGGGGAATCAAAACTTGAGGATAAAATAGAGATGTATCCAGATCAGCACTGTGTTGAGCCTTGAAAGAAAAGACAGAAAGTTGACATTTGCAGTGCTGTGCAGTGGAGAACCAGTGAGTCAGAAGGAACAGGGGTAAGTGACATGAAGGAACAAGTAGGAAAGACACTTTTGGCAAGCAGCAGTTTGAACATGCTAGAGGAGGAAGATTAGCATAAAAAAGATCTCAGAGGAGCATAGTGCAATAGTTAAAGCAGGATCCAGCAGGGCAGAAAGGAGGGGTCAAATATTAAAGAATGTAGGCAAAGAAGTGACGAGACTTTGTTATGGTGTGCGTGTAGGGGGAGAAAGGAGAGGGGAGCTGAAGATGACCTTGAGGTTGTGGGTTTAGGTGATAAGAACATGGAGACCAATTTGCACATAGGCACCTACCATGACTCTCTAAAAGTATAAGAAACCTAATCCTGTGGAGCGCCTTCAACTTGTACCGACTTTCAGTGAGAGATCAGGATGCTTTTAGGATCAGACACTAAGGACTAAATTTTCCAACTGAAGTTAGACACCCTGGGTATGTCTTCACTACCAAGGTGTGGCTGGGTGGTCGCAGCACCAGTGGTGGTCGCGGCTGTAAAAAAAACCCACCCCCATGAGGGGAGTAGCTACCAGCGCTGGTGCACTGTCTACACTGCCACTTCACAGCGCTGAAATTTGCATCACTCAGGGGGGTGTTTTTTCACATCTCTGAGCGAGAAAGTTTCAGGGCTGTAAAGTGGCAGTGTAGACAAGACCCATCTTTCAGATATATGCAACTAGATATGAATTTAGGTGTCTAACTTGTAGGCACATGAAGATGGGAAATTCTGGTCCTAAGTGATTTGAGCAGCCAAATGCAAAACTGTGGCAACCAAATTTTAAAACTGGACCCACAAAGAGCATTCCATTAATCTCTCATATCACTGGAGCTGGCCTTAATAACAAAGGAACATCCCTCATTTTGGAGCCAATCTGACCTGAGGTACACACGTACATCCTCTAATCTCAACTTTTACTTTTTGCCATCGCTGTTTTTTTCCAGAGCAGAAAGGACACTCACCCTGCCATCACCAATAAACTAAAACTGAGACTCACATCTTAGTGTTAGATCAATCTGCCTCAGTCCTAATGTGGAGAATTCAGACATGCTAGCAAGAAGGTACTTCACTTTCTATGCCCATTCAATCGTAAACCAAGACCCCAATTATTATTAATTATATGTATTACTGTTGCATCTAGGAGCCCCAATTACAGAGCAGGAGTCCATTGTGCTAGGTGCTGCACAGACACAGAAAAAAGATGGTCTCTGCCCCAAGGAGCTTGCAATCTGAGTAATGCCAAATATGGGGGGATTTGTAACATAGACAGTTGTCCAGTGGGAATCGAACTGAAACTACCAAATTCATTTCACACAAACCACTGACAGTCATCCAATTGTACCTTCTTTCAGTTACTACTGACCTACGGTGTATTTGAACTGGCAATTTGGAGGTAAATGGCATATATAGATTCACCAATACTTTACTAATTCCCATCCTTGTTGTTTCATATTGCTACGATGTAAATGACACTTTGTTAACCTCCTGTAACCAGACAAGGTATATCTGTTTGCAAAATGCAGTTAATATCCCATCCATGCTACAAACTGGGACTGTGCTGTATTCAGGTCCTCTGATTCCACTGTGTTTGTAGTACTGTCAACTCACCCACCTTATAATAGAAAAAAGATCAAATACCGTTGAAAGGTTTGGAGACAAGTATGTAAAACCTAGACTGGAGAGCTAACAGGTTAGATATAGCAAGAGATATGGACACAATGTGCGCCATTGCAACCCAGAAAGAATTGATTAGTCAGGCTTTCTGTGGTTTTGCACAGGCTTCCATGGTATGGAATATATTTCAATAAAAACTATGTCCATGCCCTAAGTGATTACAGAGACATCCCCACTGCTTTTGGATGACAAGACCAATAGAATGCTAAACCATGACCCCAAATTCCCCTCAAAACGAGCAGTGTAACATGATTCCCTTCCAACACACAGATTTTTTTTTAAACCATGCCAGAATGCAAGGCATGCTATGACAAATGCTGTATTAAATTTTCCAAGACTTATGCAATCCACAAGACAGAGAAGGAGGAAAGGAAAGAGACAGTCAGCTTCCTACATCTCTCATTATGAGGAAGGGGCAGCCAAAGGCCCAAGAACAGCACAAAGGTCAGCAGCAGGGCTCCCTATGACAGTTTGCATAAGAAAATAGAAGGATGGACAATTTAACTGAACTCTGCGCAAACAGAAAACGACAATCTTCCGCACACCGCTAAGTAAGCAGAAGATATTCTCCCCCACTATATGCTACAAGATACTGAAACCTATCACTATGAAAACCTTTTGCCATGACACCTGAAAGCATAAGAAACTTGCCTGGTTTTGCAATCTGTTTCAAAACCAATAATCTGGGCCCAAATTTAGAATGAACACCCTTTTTCTCCATAGTTTTTGGAGAAGGATTTAGGGTTTCATCTGAAAGCAATGCTGCATGTTCCTACTCAAAAGCAGGCAGTACAAGAAGGTTTCAATCACTGTCTCCCCCCCAACCGCTATTTAGACTACGGGAGAACCTCAGAGTTACGAACACCAGAGTTCCAAACTGAACAGTCAACCACACACCTCACTTGGAACCAGAAGTACACAATCAGGCAGCAGCAGAGACACCCCCCCTTCCCCCCAAAATAAAGGGAAAGCAGCATTTTTCTTCTGCATAGTAAAGTCTCAAAGCTGTATTAATTCAATGTTCAGTTGTAAACTTTTGAAAGAACAACCATAACATTTTGTTCAGAGTTACAAACATTTCAGAGTTACAAACAACCTCCCTTCCCGAAGTGTCTGTAACTCTGACGTTCTACTGTATTAAATGTATAGTGTAATATGGGTGAGACAATATTACTATGGGAAGCTTAACTTTTGCTTTCCTTGCTCCTGATTCTCCCACTGCAGGACACAATTAACTTCCATTGACTAAAAAGGAAGTCACTGGTGTCTCACAGTGGGAAAATTGGCCCCTCTGGCTATTTGTGTTTTAATATACAATTCTAATATTGCATTAAACTAGCCCAAACTAACATACACTGTGTCTGATATGGTAACTGTTAGAACATGAAGTGCTTTGATGGAATAGAAAATCCTAGACTGCACAAGGCTGAAGCCATGCCTAAATACTTCAGAGAGAGAAACCTATAATTCATAAAAGAGACATTTTATATTCTTCAATTTAAGGAGACCCAGGAAGCATCAGAACACTTCTGTAGTATTTTGCCTTTTGGTGATTCTGCATTAGATAATGCTTAGTCCTGCCTTGAGTGCAGGGGGCTGGACTAGATGACCTCTTGAGGTCCCTTCTAGTCCTACAATTCTATGATTACATTCATGCTAGGAGAGTGGCATCTCGGTTTATGGGTGGCACATGAGGATTCATTCATGGATGAAGTTAGCTAAATAGAAACCCCATGACAAAATCTATTCAGACATTATAAACAATTTTAAAGGGCAGAAGATGCACAGACGAACAATTTTTGAACACCTATAATACGACCCAGAAATGACATTTTTGAATGAATTTGTGTCAGTTTTTAGTCAATCCCACAAAACTGGACCTTTTGTCTTTTTGTAAAAATAGCTTGTTATTTAAGTTAGAAAATTGATTTTTGTGCATTTGCGGTAATTTTTATTGCACAGCACAAATAACATGCATTTGAACAATTGTCTACATACATACATATTTAAATCATTAGACCAGTATATCAAGTTGATTCTCATACAGTTCACTGAGAATTTTTTTTTTTAAAATCCCAAGTATAGCTATAGTAGCAGGATAACAACCCACCACATTGTTGTGGGGTTTTTTTGTTTAGGGATCCCTAAAAATGGAGCTTCTGGAGGAGGAGAAGAGTGGGAGCTTCCAACCTACTGTGCCTCCAAGTCCCATTTACTAGGTCAGAATAAATGATAATGGACGCATCTTGTCTATGACTCCATGTATCACCTGCTTGGGGGATGGAGGGGTGTGTGCATGCGCACACACACGTAGTTGTTTGTCTCTCACTGGATTGTGCAGCCTCTGTCTTTTCCCAGAGCAGAAGGGACACCCAATCACTCTTCAAGTCCTCCCCTCCTCCTTTGCGTCATGAAAAGGCCTGATAGTTTGTCTGATAAGAAATGGAAACAGTTTCTCTTTTCCAGTTTGATTCAGAAAGTGTGTGGTTGCAGGAGAAGTCAGCCACTCCCCACCAACTCCTGCCATGCCTGTGCCGGCCTAGCTGATGCCCAGCTGAAACAATCACAGTTGCAGCATTGAGCAACCAATAGACTATAATGACAAAACTGTAGAGAAAAAAGACTCAAAGCAGTCCCTCGTGCTTGGGAGTCACAGGAAGACTGGTCCAGTGGAGAAAAACGGTCTGGGAGAACCTCTGGAGCAAAGGGGTAGTTTGGGTTTCCGTTCAGGAGTCTGAGATTCTTTTCTTAAGAAAGAAATATGGAACTGACTGTTGATTCACCAGCACTTGGAGGGTGAGCAGGACCCAAGCTCTGGCCCCCATCACAAACTGACCAGGGCAGGGAACGGGGGGAAAGGAATGATGGAGAAGGGAAGTTAGGAGGAGAAAAGAAAACTCTGAAGAAAAAAATAGGGGAAAGGCTGACAGGCCAAATCTGAAATCTGCGAGCAGGAGAAAGGCAGACAGACAAATGGCAAATGGAGAGGAGTCAAAAAGTTAACCAACTCTGACCCTACTCTTCCCCCCGAAAAACCACATTGAAATAAAAGTAAAAGTGGAGAGAAAAAGAGGAAAAATAAGGCAGTGTTTTTTAATAATTTGTGTAAAAATTTGTTTTATGCAACAAACTGGATTTAATATTTAATGGTAGCATGGCTGTTTCTAGCAGCATCAATCTACAAACTCTACTGGCTTTGAACAGGGCTAGTGTGAGATCCTATGGATGCTATCAGAATTACCTCCTTGTCTTTTTTAAAAACCTGACTTATGAAAATCAATCACTTATATAGATGTACATTCAACTCTGCATGCTGTATCAGGGTAGACAGGAGTGAAACAGCTTTTGCGTAAAATGATAAATACATGTTCTCCCATTATGATGACTACTGCAAATGTCAAAAGGCCAGCAAATATGCTGAACCACAGAGATGCCAGACCTAATTCTAAAATCTGAGGGGAAAAAACCATTGCAACAATAGTGTTCAGCTCAGAAATAAAAAACATCATGGCCACAAAAGCAAAGCAGACCTTCCTTTATTGTCTGCACATTGGAATGTGACTCAAAAATAGCTACACAGAGATGCATGCCGCGTATCGGAGATGAGAATCAGTCAATGTTTTCATGCTAGCTGCCAACATCAGAATAGTTTCAAGACCATTTCAAAAGATTACATGACTCCAGCAAGAATTAAAAGAAAAATGTCTGGGGCCTTTAATAGATTTTTTTTCTTACTCGTGAACGTGGAGTGCACAGAGAGGCTTTGTTTTAGAGAGGGTTGTTCACTGTGAAATAAAGAGAACCAAGATAAAATCCATTATCAGTTTACTAACTACTAATACATGTCTTGTCTGGAGACAAAAACTGGTTTGATTCACCCATTGCTTGGCATAAAAGCTGATGGAGGGTCTCTGAGGTAGAAAATATACAGGAGGTGGTTCTGGGTTTTTTGTTTTTGTTGTTTTGGGTATGGGGGGAGAGACACAAACAGGCACTGATGGCTGGAAAAGGGCTATTGCCAGGTCAGCTGGGAGATGCATTGATTCACTGTGTCCCTCAGCAGCTTCTGCCAGGAGCCTTGGCAGCAAATTAAATTTGCTCCCACCACAGCAGAAATCTCAGGTCAAGGTGTTGAGAGAAACATCACTTCCCCCTCGCTCAGGATGAAGCCCTCACCAAAGTGCAGAGTGGCTTTGTGGGTTGAGAGAAATGTAATTTACCCATCACTGCACTGACAATAGTGAACCTGACCCTATAACTTGCACTTGTACGGAGAAGGATGCAACCTATTGTTCTTTTCCAGCTCAGCCTTCTCCCCACCACTAACTCAACCCTGTTTCTTGGTGTAGAAGGTTCGTGCCGGGGCTCGACCCTCCTGGGCAGGAGGGGAGCCACACCGACTCACTACCGGTGGAACAAGCAAACAGTTAGTTCAGGGCTCAGGCCCTCAGGCAGGGGCTGAGCAAACAGTCAGTTCAGGGCTCAGGCCCTCAGGCAGGGGCTGAGCAAACAAACAACTAGTTCAGGGCTCAGGCCCTCAGGCAGGGGCTGAGCAAACGAACAGTCAGTTCAGGGCTCAGGCCCTCAGGCAAGGGCTGAGCAAACAAACAGTTAGGGAGCTCAGGCCCTTTGGTGCAGGGGCTGAGCAACAATACAGCAGGTAGGGAGCTCAGGCCCTCTGGTGCAGGGGCTGAGCAACAGTATCACAGTCTAGGGAGCTCAGGCCCTTTGGTGCAGGGGCTGAGCAACAATATAACAGTCTAGGGAGCTCAGGCCCTTTGGTGCAGGGGCTGAGCAACAATATCACAGTCTAGGGAGCTCAGGCCCTTTGGTGCAGGGGCTGAGCAACAATCTAACAGTTTGGGAGCTCAGGCCCTTGGGTGCAGGGGCTGAGCAACAATATCACAGTCAGGGAGCTCAGGTCCTCTGGTGCAGGGGCTGAGCAACAGTATAGTGGTCAGGCTAGGCCCAAGGCCCTATACCTGAGCGTTGGCTGAGGGGGAAGCCTGCCACCCATGAGCGGGGTGGCAGGGGGGGACGCAGGCCCACCCACTCCACTGCGTCCCAGCCCGGGGCCCTAGCAGCGGCTGCTGCCGCTGCGAGTCAGTGGGGTATCCTGACCGAAACACACTGACTCATAGACTCATAGACTTTAAGGTCAGAAGGGACCAATATGGTCATCTAGTCTGACCTCCCGCATGATGCAGGCCACAAAAGCTGACCCACCCACTTTCCCTTGAAGTCTTTAAATTAAGTCGCAGAGAATCCTCCAGCCTGCGACCCCTGCCCTATGCTGCGGAGGAAGGCGAAAAACCTCCAGCGCCTCTGCCAATCTACCCTGGAGGAAAATTCCTTCCCGACCCCAAATATGGCGATCAGTAGAACCCCGAGCATACAGGCAAGATTCTACAGCCGGACCCTTATTTTACCAGCGATGGCTCGTTAATGCCTAATTGACTAAAATCACGTTATCCCATCAAACCATTCCCTCCATAAACTTATCTAGCCTACTCTTGAAGCCAGAGAGGTCTTTCGCCCCCACCGTTTCCCTCGGAAGGCTGTTCCAAAATTTCACCCCTCTGACGGTTAGAAACCTTCGTCTAATTTCAAGCCTAAACTTCCCCACGGCCAGTTTATATCCATTTGTTCTCATGTCCACATTAGTACTGAGCTGAAATAATTCCTCTCCCTCCTTGGTATTTATCCCTTTGATATATTTAAAGAGAGCAATCATATCCCCCCTCAGCCTTCTTTTGGTTAGGCTAAACAAACCGAGCTCCTCAAGTCTCCTTTCATAGGAAAGGTTTTCCATTCCTCGGATCATCCTAGTGGCCCTTCTCTGTACCCGTTCCAGTTTGAGTTCATCCTTTTTAAACATAGGAGACCAGAACTGCACACAGTACTCCAAATGAGGTCTCACCAGCGCCTTGTATAACGGAAGCAGCACCTCCTTGTCCCTACTAGAAATACCTCGCCTAAAGCATCCCAAGATCGCATTAGCTTTTTTCACAGCCACGTCACATTGCCGACTCATAGTCATCCTGCGATCAACCAGGACTCCGAGGTCCTTCTCCTCCTCCGTCACTTCCAACCGATGCGTCCCCAGCTTATAACTAAAATTCTTGTTAGTTATCCCTAAATGCATCACCTTACACTTCTCACTATTAAATCTCATCCTATTATTATTACTCCAATTTACAAGGTCATCCAAGTCTCCCTGCAGAATATCCCGATCCTTCTCCGAATTGGCAATACCTCCCAACTTTGTGTCATCCGCAAACTTTATCAGCTCACTCCTACATTCGGTTCCGAGGTCAGTAATGAATAGATTAAATAAAATCGGACCCAAAACCGAACCTTGAGGAACCCCACTGGTGACCTCCTTCCAACCTGACAGTTCACCTTTCAGTACTACCCGCTGCAGTCTCCCGTTTAACCAGTTCTTTATCCACCTCTGGATTTTCATATCGATCCCCATCTTTTCTAATTTAACCAATAATTCCTCATGTGGCACAGTATCAAACGCTTTACTAAAATCGAGGTATATTAGATCCACCGCATTTCCTTTATCTAGAAGGTCTGTTACTTTCTCAAAGAAGGAGATCAGGTTGGTTTGGCACGATCTGCCTTTTGTAAACCCATGTTGTAATTTGTCCCAATTGCCATTCACCTCAAGGTCCTTAACTACTTTCTCCTTCAAAATTTTTTCCAAGACCTTGCATACTACAGAAGTTAAACTAACAGGCCTGTAGTTACCCGGGTCACTTTTTTTCCCCTTCTTGAAAATAGGAACCACATTAGCTATTTTCCAGTCCAACGGTACCACCCCCGAGTTTACAGATTCATTAAAAATTATCGCTAAGGGGCTTGCAATTTCTCGTGCCAGTTCCTTCAATATTCTCGGATGAAGATCATCCGGTCCGCCCGATTTAGTCCCATTTAGCTGGTCAAGTTTGGCTTCCACCTCTGATACTGTAATGTCAATCGCCCCTCCTTTATTACCCTCTGTCCTGCTCCCTCTATTCCTAAGCCCTTCATTAGCCTTATTAAAGACCGATGCAAAATATTCATTTAGATATTGTGCCATGCCTAGATTATCCTTAATCTCCACTCCATCTACATTCTTCAGCGGTCCCACTTCCTCTTTCTTTGTTTTCTTCCTATTTATATGGCTATAAAACCTCTTACTATTGGATTTAATTCCCCTCGCGAGGTCCAACTCTACACGGCTTTTGGCCTTTCTCACTGCATCCCTACATGCTCTGACCTCAATAAGGTAGGTTTCCTTGCTGATCTCTCCCCTCTTCCATTCTTTGTACGCTTTCTGTTTTTTCTTAATCGCCCCTTTGAGACGCCCGCTCATCCAGCTAGGTCTAAATCTCCTGCCTACTAACCGTTTTCCCTTTCTCGGGATACAGGCCTCGGACAGCTCGTGCAACTGACATCGGCTCGTACATGTCTGCAGCCTGACCGGGGTCGGCTACCCCCGGGCTACTTCCAGTTTCCCCCTCAGGGCCTACCTCATCCGTAGCACCGGGCCCAGTCCAGTCCATCAGCATGGGTTCCTCCCGGCCAGGGCTTGGTGGCAGGTCCGGCAGCTCCTCGGGGAAGTCCGGAGTGGACTCAGGCGGCTCCTCCGGGTAACAGCAGGGGCGTAAGGGCCCTGGTGGCGTCTCGCCTTCGGGGTTGGTGTGGGGGAGTTCCCACGGCTCCTCCCAATGACGGGAGCGGACAGGCTCCGGTGGTTCCTCCTCGTAGTGGACTCGGGGCAGCTCCGGCCAGTTAGGGCCACGGCCTCAGGCCTCGGAGGTCTCCCGGCCGCGAGCTTCCCGCCACACGTCTGCTCCCTGTGGTGGCTGGGGCCTCACTGAGCTCTGGCGGCCGGCTTTTATACTTCCTGTCCCGCCCCTTGACTTCCGGGAGGCGGGAACAGGCGGCAGAGGCTCCGCCCACTTGGGTGTCTGTAAGGGCACTCCCTCTGCTGGGCAGGAGGGGAGCCACACCGACTCACTACACTTGGGAAGACCAGCCCTAGGATTGAGGAAGTAGTTCAGTTTGCAACCCCTTTCAGTTTATGGCCTCTCCACAGAGACTGTCAGCAAAGTTGACAATAAGTGGCCACTGTGGAGGTGGCTTCTGTGATTGGAATCTGTCCATTGGAAACTAGCCTGGAATCACCCCATTTCACATGAGGAACTGAACAGTCATCAGCTGGTAACAGATTTGAACTAGTGACACACTGGTAAAAAGCTTCAGATCCTAGTTTTTCCGAGCTGTTCAAGAGGTTCTTGCTTATCCCCTTTCAGCCACTTCTGTAAAATCCCAGTCAATTAGGAAGTTTCAGTTTTTCAATAAAACTTGTAAAGATGCTAATTATCTTTATTATGCTCAAATACACAATTTAAATCTATTTATTTTATTATATGCTTAGGTATAATGGTGACAAGGGGTGTGCATGGATTAGATAAATAAAAATATTTGTGTTATGAGCTAATTTAAACTGTTAAAGACTGACATTGCTACATCAAAAATGGCATAGCATCAAAGGGGCTAAAATATGACAGACAGACATGAAAGTGAGAGAGATCTGGTAAGTATTGATAGAGTAACATTTAATTTGAATGAGAAACAGGAGGAATTTTAAGACACATGGCTACAATTCATAGAAATTTATGACCAAGACAATTCTGTTACTGTAATTTTCTTTGTACCATGAGACATATGTAATGACTCATCCTTTTAAGTGCAACATCCATTCATGTCATGTTTGAGAAATTTAAAGAAAAGGTTTTGAATTTGGGATCCATGGGCTGGCAATACGGTGTAAACTTCTATGTCAAAAAAATTGCCCTAATGTACCCCTCAATGTAGTGAGTATCATTCTCCTCTTCTTAAACAGTTTCTCTATGTATTTTCATAGTTCCACAGTGTATTTTCATAAACACCCTGACACCTGCATTAATGGTCACTTCAAATAGGCAACGCCCTGCTAAGTTCTCTTGCTTTCTAGTATAATCCTGTTCATGCTTTAATTAAGAGAGACCCCTTTACTAGGCAACCGATTATTGCTAGTTGCTTGGGTGGTATTTTAACACAGTTAGTTCAAAAAACTATATGTCAAGGACGCTTGTACGTTGCATCTCTCAGACTTCCACTATACATTATATTCAGACTTAAGCTCCTTCTTATAAAAGTAAAGATAAAAATCACAGATGTTTAATTAACCCAACTCATGAAGTTATAAACAGTGTCCTCTTCTCCCTCATCGGGCAATCAATATCCAGGATCCCAGATATGCTGAAGCACTTTGTAAGCTGGTAGAATGACACTGCACAGGAAAAAACCCTAGTCAGAGTCTCCTAAAGGGTGACTGTTTTTACCAACGCATTTAAGTTTACCTAACTAAAAAGTAAACAGAAAAACTCCCCACCACGAGGTTCAGCTCTGTCCTCTGACTTTTGGATGTGATGCCCGACCTTCCCACAGGCATTCTCTACCCCTCCGCCTGCCATGCAACCGCTCTTATAGCTCCTCCCAGAACCACTTTTTCAAGGGGAAGGGGAAAAGGAAGCTTGGGTTCATAAGGAACCAAGTCGTGCCCCTCGATCCTATCCCAGACTTACTTTGCTAACAGATCCATCTTGTGCAGCTCTGAGAACCCACGCTGAGAACCTCAGGCAAATGGGTCTGGCTGTTGAGGCAGCTTGTTTTCCTCTTTGTATAAAACTGCCTGGTGTTTGCAGGGTTCTTTCTGTGTTGTTGTAGCCATGTTGGTCCCAGAATATGAGAGAGACAAGGTGGGTGAGGTAGTATCTTTTATTGGACCAACTTCTGTTGGTGAAAGAGACAAGCTTTCGAGCTCCACAGAGCTCTTCTTCTGGTCTCGGGCACTATCTATTTTAAAATTAAATACACTGTATGAAGGAAATACAGAGAATATACTTCTGCAGGGGGCCCTCCGCAGGGAGTGGAGCCCTGCCTATGAATTATGAGGGAGTCTTATATCCAATATAGGCAGTTATCAGGGAATCTATACGAAATATAGGCAAGCCAACTGCATGCTCCCCCAGATCCGTTTCGTTATCAGACCACAATTGAATCCAGAAGAAGTAAGATCATGGCTGGGATGACACCAGGACAAAGAGAACGTGGGAGCTCTAAATAGCTATAACTGCAGTAATGGATAGAGCAAGAACTCACATGGGCTAAAAGAAGTCAAACGAACTTTATTTTAAAACTAGAGGCCTGTGCTTTCGGATGGCCAATGAAGACTGAAGTTTGGAAAGAGAGTGACTTTTGAAAATTTTACCCAAAGCACCTCAGTGATTTGGGAGCCCAATTTCCATTTTCAAAAGTGACTTCGGCACATAAAAGCCTATGTCACATGAGACTTAAACGCCTATGTCATTTTTGAATATGGGCCTTGGGCTTACTTACATTTTACAGTGTGCGCTGGTAAAGCCTCACTAAAGGCCAAGGAGAAATATTGTTCTGAAGGAAAGCAAAATATTTTTTAAGTAAAGACAGCCCATTCCAGCACTGCTTGGTTAATCAAGGATATCCCTTTTCAACATCATTCTTTTTTACATGCTTCTTATAAAAATAAAACATTTTCCCAATAGAACATCTTGTTTTGCTTTTGTTTGTTTGTTTAATAAACCAAAAACAACACAGGAAAAAAAGTTCCATATGGGAGAAGCACTCTTGGCAGGAAAAAAAAAGTACCTCACGCCCATAGCAGGACCATCACCAATTGTTTCACTCTGTTGGAATGCTTTATAAAACCACTTACATACCATTTGGAATGAAATGTCACAGCAGTTCTTGACAGTTCACCTATATATATATATTTTTAAATGTTACACTTGGAACTCACACAATATAGGCAACGTTTTACTTAAATGGGACTATCATTCCTCCTACGATTTTTAGTCTGCTTCCTAAATTTCATAACCTGATTATTGAGTGCATTAGATTTCAGTTTCCTACTTTACAACACTGAAGGAAAGGGATTATCACCCAGGAAAATAAAGAGGAAATAACATTATTGCTATTGGGTAACACTTTCAGCAGCGTTTAAGTGACCGAGGTGCCTAAATGCCAGTCATTTTACTGTAGCTAAAATATCACATAATAAACAGACTGTTACTGAGCCCTGCATGCTGATGGGACAAGAAGGGGGATATGTACAGTGATGAGCAGAGTGCAACAACAATTTTACACCACTGGAGATCTGACCTTTGATTTTCCTGAATTGTGGATATCTCTGCACCAAGCCAACTATCCACACACATCAGATTGATATTTAAATATTAAAGACACTAAAAGGCAATGTTACTATACACAGTTCTCCATGACAATGAACATTATTCATACATTTAAAAAATTAATGCTTTTCTGCTTTTCTGCTTTTACTAAAATTTGACCCACCTTTGTTTCATTTACTAATGGGTCAACAATAAAAAAATTCAATTTTTAATGACGGAAAAATGAGAGGTGCTGCCAGCTATTGACTCTGAAAAGCTGCTTTCAAGCCTATACTGATGTTTCTGAGGTTTTTAATTTAAAGCTCCATATTAGGAGATAACGTCATGCTTACAGAGAGATTACGGCACATTAGGCTAAAGGATCATGGGACTTCAAGTGATTCTATATGTAATAAAAATGATAACAGAGACACTGCAACTGAAATGGAACAGCATGCAGTATAGGAAACTCTCCTCCACTGCTATAACAAGAGTTGACAATGCTATCAAAAGTATAATAGAAAAACACCCAAAACAAAGCGATGATTCAATATGTATTTACACTCACAGTAATGCATGTTAAAAGTGGTTTATACTAATTAATTCCTGTACAACATTTAAGCAATAAAGCTATTCTGATTCATTTGGGGATTAAATTGTATTTTTAATTTTTTGTACTGAATACTTATGTAAAGAGTAACAAAGTATGATCCCTCCCATAAAACAAATAAAAAGAAAAATTTGTTCATATAAGGTTATGGTTGGATGGATGGGAAAAAAACCAAGAACTTTCTCAGTAAAGTCTCTCTCTCTCTCTCTGTATCGAGGGTTTTATTAATTCCTCATTTATCACCATGGTATCATAATACCTTAAAAGAAAAGAAAATAGATTCACGCTAGGTTCTTTCCACCTTAAGGACAGAGGGGATACTTTGCATTGGTTGAGTGGGCAGGGGGTAGAGGTTTGACCTTGTTTCATTTATTATTATTGAGGGAAAACTAAGGCACAGAAATGGGTGGTGAGAGTTTTGTAGCTATCCCTCCAGCCTTTCATTCAAGCCCAGGAGTGGGCGGGCGGGGAGGGACTCTCTTCACAAGAGCATATGAAAAAAAGAACTGAGGGGACAAGAACCCAGGTGAAGAGGAAGCCGATGGTGAGATATGCTGCTTTCTTGGCATACTTAACTTTGAAGCCTAAGGGACTCCTCATTCAAGGTCAGTAGTGACCCAGTCAGTATGATCTTAGGTGGTGGGCTCAATCTACACAAACTGAACTTCTCCCCCTGTTGGAGAGGGGGGCAGGTTCTGGGCAGGCAATCCTCTGGCTGACTGACTCCCAGAGAAGCCATGCTACCCAGGAGACAGATGAAGTTGGGAAAGCCCGGAGGTAATGCAAAGCCAGGCCTCTCCCTGCAGATGGCTCTGGCTTTTGGCAGCTCTTTCAACATCTTTGAGCTTCAGGGTCCAACCCCTTTGGTGATTCCATGTATGCAAAGGGAAAACTTCCTCCACACCAACGCACAGAGGGAAGAATCCAGCCTAGTCTTTGCCAACAGCTAGGTAACATGGCTTGTTACACGGGCTTGTGACGTGGTCTGGTCTAGTGTACACAGGCAAGATCAAAACGTTATAACATGGTCAGGGCAGTAACATGTTGAAGCATCAAGCTTCATTACAGGAAAATTTGCAGGCAAATTGCCTGTAATCTACACGTCCTTTAGACCGGTTGCCCATGTCCCATTATTTCCATACTGTTGTTCCAGGGAAGAGAGCCTGTCAGTAAAAGGAAATACAGAATAACAGTATATAGTTTGGCAGCTGCATGAGGGTGCTTCCTATTTATAAATGAATAATTGTATCCTGGGCTAATGAACTCTGAGGCTAAAAAGCAACACTGTTAGAAGCTCAGGATGCAGTTATTACCATTAGCAGTAGTTATTCTACAGAAGCGTCTAATGATCAGGATTGCCTTAATAAATGGCTGCGCCCAGGGCCAAACCTGCTGGCAGGGAAGTTTCAGGTTATGAATGGTCTCCATTCTGTTCCAGCTTGCAGGGGACAGCATGATGATGTGTCATTTCTTACCCACTCCAATCCCCCGAATAGACAAAGAAACGGGGTTGGGCTGTGAAATGCAAAGCTTGCAGGAGAGGTGGGGGTCCCAATGTGTGAAGCTCCAAGCAGCCATTTATTTTGCTCATTCTTAAGGCTGGCCTGGCTAACAATTTCAATATTCTGAGACACAGCTGGGTTAAAAAAAATAACAGAAGCAACCTATCAGATCATCCAGTCCAACCTGCTGGAGAGTGAGTGTGTGTGTGGGGGGGGGGGGGGGGGGGAGGGAGGGGAATTAAAGGGAGAGGTGGCGAAGAGCCAATGCAGGATATTACCTGGATACCGTACACTTTGTAGTGCTTTGTCCAATATAGTTCTAAATGTCACATCAATGGGGCTTCCACCACTTCCCTGAGAGACTATTCAACAGTCCAATGCATCTCACAGTCAGAAAATGTATCTTACTATATTATTTCAGTATTTTGGAGAAAGGGAAATTGCCCCTTACCCTGCCCTCTCGAATCCCTGCTATGCTGTAGTACATGTGTTTATTATATGGTAGTGCAAGCCACTACAAGCCAGCTAACTTTTCTTACTAGGTAGCTTTAATGTGGGGGAGGCATGAGAAAAGTTAAGATTTGCAATGGCTAATCCTTGCTCTGAACTGAGAGTTGCAAAATCTCCTCCTGTCTGAGAAGGGCAGGAAATGGGGGTCAAGGTAAAAAAAAAAAAAAACTGTGGAAGCACAAACTGTGGAAGTACATTTACCCTGTTTCACCCCTGCCTGTCATGCCGACTGCATTCTGTCTCTTTTTATTACCAGAATGTATACAACTAATTCTATTTTCTAGCACTGCAATTGTTGATTGATGAGTCATCTTTCCTGTAAATTTATTTTTTAAATGATTTTGGCATTGTTCCTTGAAATTCCTGTCCAGCTATGTAATGGAAATTTTGACCTCACACTCTGGTTTCTTTAACATCACAGATACCGAGATTATGAGTTTGGGAAGACTAGCCAGTTGATGAAGGGATGCAGCGGAGAAATGTGTAGTTTAGAAAGGAACAAAGTTGAACTAAATAAGCTAGAAAGTAAATATTTAGCTCTATTGACATTAGGTTACATTCATAATACTATAGCAACTCATTTGTTACAATTAAGGATATGTTTGTTTTTTCAGGAGTTTATCATTTGCCTATAAAAAGTCATTCTCAAATTAAACTTGGCATACAAGGACTCAGCCTGGAAGCAATATGTTCTTTTAAAACAGGACAGATTATAGATTCTAAAAATGTTGTAATTAGTGGACAAAAAGCAAGATTAGCGATATAAGACTAGAGTTATGCATTTATATAACTAAGAAGACATCTAACATAATAAGCAATTCATCTACAGTATGGTGTTATCCCTTTGGGTATTATAAATGTTTTTGTTATTTTAATCATCTTTAAAATCAATGGTTCTCAACCTCTCCCTCCCATTTGACAATATGGGAAGAACAGGTTGGTTGGTTAAGCCCCCTTCTCCCAAAGGGATCAGACCTGCAATCTGAGAACATGTGGCCCAGATATCAAAATTTTGTACTGCAATAATCTGCTTTGTAACAATAATACTGCAATAACATCATGTGAGAGATTAGAATGGATTTTCTGGATTATCATATATTGAATATATATGAAACTGCTTTGATTTACATAAGAAATTGGAATAGGTCAGTTTCTAATTAAAGAAGTAACTTCTCAAGACATATAATCCATATGCAACAAGTGGAACCTGTCCCGCTTAGAAGACAGGGAGATACATCTGCATCAGATGAAGCCTCTGAGTAGTTCCCATGGTCAGCACTAGGTAGATCATGTTACTCTAATTATATTTAGGAGGTGACAAATGCATGACTCTCTGTGGCTAGGAGAATGAATGGGGGCTGAAGTTGGCCAGCAACAAGCTTCTCAGCGAATTTCCCAAGAAATAACTTATCAGAATTCACAGAAAAGACAGTTTATCAGAGAATCTGGAACATTTTTCATTTTATTCTCGCCGACTACCCAGCAGTGTAACCAGAGATACCAAGCTAGCGAATAGAAATATCAACTCTCCTGTGTAAGTGTCCCTGAAATATTCTTAGGCCAAGAAGGTCTATGAGGAAAAATTCCTTCATCTGTAATTGGAAAACAGGACAGAAAGGGAGAATCAGGTTGAACCTGTTTCTATACACATGCAAATGGAGGGTGACAGGGTAGAAATAAAACTCAGTCCACCTGTGATCTAAGATGATATATAGACACCTTTAGTACAACACATCCCAAAGAGTCCCCTATCCACAAACAATCATTGAACATAGGAGTGGAAATGTCAAAAAGCTTTTTAATTTACACGAAAAATCAAATGATGCATTTACTGTGTTTCCTTTGAAAGTGAAGCAGTCATTTTTACAAATCATCCTTTACAACCCTATAAATACTCATTGTTTCAAGCTCAGGGCATATAGGTAGAGCTGAGGGGGCCCAGCCATTGTAATGATGAACATGCAAATGTCCATAACTGAAAGAATTAAGTTGGATAGAATATAGAAAAAAAAGATTACCCAAGTTAATGTCTATATAGTTATTTGAGCTCCTAAAGAAACTTGCACCAGATGTTTTTAGATGTTACTTCAGCTGCCTCCCAAACCACTATCACGTCTGTGCTCTTCCTTATTAAAACGCCAATGTTATTAACTGGAACCATGCATATGTTTCTCCTGGGAAAAGCTTTAATATATCATTTATAGGCTTGCTGAGAACTTAGAAACTAAAAAGCACAAAAAGTGTAACATATCAAAACTCAATAACAATTACTACATTTAATAATATATAATATGCAAATGAAAGAGCAAATAAATATTTCCCCCGTGCTGGAAAATACAAGTAACATATGCAGGCAGGGTCATTTTTGCACACAGGCAGTACTTTCCTGTTAACTGTTAATGAGAAAAACTACATTTTAGATTCTTCCCCCACTATGAATTACATTTGCAAGTCTGGGCAAATGTACCACAGTCATTACCACAACACCAAACAACCACAAGAGGGGATGTATTAAAAGTGAATTACAATAAACACAACATAAAAATTACAGCTTTACCAGCCATTTCATATCAGATTTAAAGGAACAATGTCAAATGCTATACTAGCCTGAGATTTGGAAGACCCAGGTTCAATTCCCTGCTTTGCCACCAACTTACTGTGAGACCTCAAGCAATTCACTCTGTGCCTACCTATTTCATCTGTAAAACTGGGATAATACCAATTCCTCATCCGATGGTGTTGTAAGGATAAATACATTAAAAAGTAGGAGGTGTTCAGATACTACTGTAGTAGGGACTATATGAGAACCTAAGATACATAGGTGAAAATGAATAACTGCTATGTTCATGGGATACACAGAAACTGTTGTAGTATCAGCTAACTAATCACAGACATAAATGCCACCCCAGTGGCATTTGTAGGCCCATGAGTACGCCATAGGTGCTGGAACTACGGGTGTTGCCGCACCCCCTGGCTTGAAGTGATTTCCACTATATATAGGGTTTACAGTTTGGTTCAATGGCTCTCAGCACCCCCACTATACAAATTGTTCCACTGCCAGGAATCTGCCTTCCTCAGCGTAAATTTCTCTCTTGTGAATGGTGTGGAGATTGTCTGGATATCACACTAGTCAAGTTCTTCTTTTCAGCATGATTAAAAGGATAGCAAAAAGATACACATATGGAGGAGTGAGAGTGGGTAGAAAGGAACTGAAACAAAGTCAGTGACGCAGGATAAAAAAAACTCTGGATACAGAAGGAGCCCAGATTAGAAACATAATGAAAAGAACTTTCCATGGTGAACAAGCCTATTTCTAGTCCCTTTTGCTCGTTGCCTTAATTTAGTGGGGAAATTTCTACCAAAGCAGTGATCTTTTAAAACAGGTCAACCTGGAACCAAAGTAGAGTAGTCTAAAGCTGAAGAAAAGTAACCAACCACTGGTAAAGAAAAAAAGCATGAACCAGAGCATTGAGGTAGTACAGTAGTTTAACAACAATTAGAGACATGGAGCCCAGTTGATCAGTATATTTTACCTTAATACAATACATTTAGGGCAGGTCTACACTACAAATGTACATATCATATCAAATGTACTAGTATAGCTGCGCTGCTCGAGCATGTCTGGTGAAGACGCTCTAAGCCGATGGGAGAGAGCTTTCCCGTCGGCTTACTAACTCCACCTCCCCAAGAGGTGGTAGCTATGTCAGCGGGAGAAGCTCTCCTGCAGGCATAGCACTGTCTACAGGGGGGGTTAAGGTCTGTATAACTATATTGCTCAGGGTGTGTTATACTGAAGTAAGTATGTAGTGTCGACCAAGCCTTAGGGTACGTCTACACTTACTTCCTGGTTCGGCGGCAATCGATCTTCTGGGATCGATTTATCGCGTCTTGTCTAGACGCGATAAATCGATCCCGGATCGATCCCGGAAGTGCTCGCCGTCGACGCCGGTACTCCAGCTCAGCGAGAGGAGTACGCGGCATCGACGGGGGAGCCTGCCTGCCGCGTCTGGACCCGCGGTAAGTTCGGACTAAGGTACTTCGAATTCAGCTACGTTATTAACGTAGCTGAATTTGCGTACCTTAGTCCGAAGTGGGGGGTTAGTGTGGACCAGGCCTCAGATAATTGGCTGCTACACTGAATTAGAGGCCTAAACCTGAGAGGTGCTAAATGGCCTGTAGGCCCCTGATCAGCATGGTACTTAAACACATCAAACAGAAGTCAGTGAGACTATTCATATGCTTAAGGTCAGGCACCTGCATATGTACCTTCCTGAATCACAGCCTTAATGAAGCGTGGAGGATGATTACCTTCAGTATGTTATTTGACTAATCAGGACTCTGTACATTTCTTTCTTTCTTTCTTTCTTTTTTTCATATTATGTATGAAAGGCAGTAACCAACATAATATAATTAACAGCATGGTATTCTAGTTTTTGTAGTTGTTGATAAAGTGAATGCTGAGGGAAGAGGGCAAAATCCACCTCCAAGGTAAACAGACAGAATCTCGGTGAATCTAATCTGACATGGTTCCTAATGCTCTATATGGAAATAACCCACACAAGAGGTTTTACCCCAAGGTCAACAAGCTACTAATTTCAAAGAGAAGCATCATATATTTCATTTAATCCATTCATTATTTTGTATTTTCAAGTCCCTTTTTTTTTTTTTTGCTGTTTCCCAGATAAATCTGTTTGCTCTTCAGTTTCAACATCAGCTAACATTTGGAACAGAGAATCATAACACAGCAAACCAGCTTTACCACCAATTGTCCCACGCATACAGTATCAAAAACATGTCAGGATTTGTTGCACCAACAGACAAAGACACTGTATAAAATTCCTGGAAATAAATCCTTTAAACATTGGGCAAAACAAATTACTTGCAATGAAATTCAGATTTCTTGACGGACTTAAAAAAACACTTCACAACCATTTATGACCCTACACTACTGGCAAATATCTGAGTCCTACACCAAGGGTACCGACTTGAAAATTTTTGATGAAATCTTTTTTTTTTTTTTTTTTAATTTTTAAGCAAACAAAAAACAATTTTGGCAAAGTCGCTTCTGTTTTGATTGAGCAAGGAAACATTATCAGGACTGTTCTGTAGCAACATCATACTGAGAATGTGAATGTAAAACATTCCCTTATTTCAGAAGTGAAAGAGATAGCATAATAGATTTTACACATTAAATTGAGTGATGATGAATAAGGAGGAAAGCACAAACAATTTAAATCAACATCTTCCTCTGCAACCCAGCTAAATCCCCTAAAACAAAACCAAGAGTAAACATTTACAAAAGTTGTTAATCAATATTGCCAGGAAAAAGACATAGAAGGGATAGTTGCCTCTCTTCTCATCTTGGGCTCAACTGTGTCCAGTAGCTAGTGCTCTCAACTCCCACTGAAGTCATGTGGGTACTCAGCATACTACACGATTGAGCCACAGATTATTTTACTATTATGATTATTCTAGATCTAAGTTTTAGATTATTTAAAAACTAGATTAAAAATGCATAGGTCTGAGGAATGCTAAGTTTGACATTTGCTGTTTGAAAACTGTTCTTCACTCCCAAATAAGAAATAACTTTTGAACTCCTGCTACAGGTAAATTATTTTTCTACAGCATTCTCAAGATACAAAAAAAAGGACAATTAAAAAAAAAACAAGAAATTAGCGGCAAAAAGAAATAAAAAATAAGTGTGATTATGTGATAGGACTATCTGAAAATCATTTACAGTTTAAAAATATAAAGAAATAGGTACCACCCATCCAAAATCATTATTGCAAAAACAAATGAGGGGAATATTTTTGACTTCATATTTGATGAGCACAATTTTTCCTCTATCCACATATGATATAAGAAAAATACCAGAATTAATGGCCTACCTGAACAATCAGATATAAAAAAGAAGAAAAACAAGAATACTAGCGGTTAATTATAGCTCATTTACTAGGAGACTTAAGAACGTAACATTCCCGCATATTGGTCTTCACTATAAACTTACTACTATATCCTGCTTGTTTTACTCACATAACTCTTATTTATTTGAACAGCACACTACTGCCGTAAGCAAGATTTGACCCCTTTGTACATTAGTGGAAATTTTCGCATTTGTACACACAAAACGAAGACCCTAAAACCTATATTTCCTTATCAACCTCTTCCCCTCAACATTATATATTCTGGAATATTAGAATTTACCTGTCCTTAACCCAGAGCTCATTGGCTGCACTTATATAGAAGACATTTTCTATCAACAATTAAAAAAAATATTTCTGCTTAAGTTTTGACTGATAAGGAAATCTGCTCATAAGATTATGACACAGGATGTCAGTGCGTCCTTTAAGGATTCAGTCCCATTTAGATGGTATTATTAGGTTTATTAACAAAGTGCTAATTGATTACTCCCAATTGACCTCTCTCGGTTTACTGACTGTTCCAAATATGTTTGCTACAGCAAGGCAGTTTACTATCAGCTCCAAAGAAACATGTGTAGTTATTTACTATATGTAACATACTAACTATACAATAGGGAGAAAGCACAGTCTAGAGGTTCAACAGATGACTGGCAGACAAGAATTGTGCATTCTAGTGACACTGCTGCTCACTTGCTCAGTAAGACTGGAAAAATCACTTAGCGTCACTGTGCTGTCATTTCTGTGTCAGAAAAATGGGAATATATACTTAATGACCACAGAAGCAATAGCAGTCTTAATTAATGATTGAAAAGCAGCTTGGGACCATCAGACCGTAGGTGTTACAGAAGTGGAAAGCATTACAGTGTATGCAGTACAGTCTGAGGATAAAAAGACAACTTCACAAGCATTACCACGCACATACATTCTCAACAGGAATAAATGCATCGGAACACTTATTTCCTATCTACAGCACTCTGATTTTCATGACTTGTGTAGGATGGTTAGAGAATGGGTCTAGAAAAAAGAAAATACAGTAAGTTAGATGTTCATACTCAGGTGTGGTTTACATTTAGCTCCTTTCAGCCTGAAAGCTGACCAAGGGCTTCATACTGCAACAATGAAACACAGCCGACTCTTCAGTATAGGGTGGCATCCTCTGCACAATAGTGTGGGGGAGGGGACATTCTTTTCAAGGATACTGAGAAAATCCCATGGCACTGCTTATAAGAGTTTGTTAGAGTTAGAGCATGCATGTAAGCCCAAAATCTTGCAGAAGGGGAGTGGAGGCATTGTGTGTGAATCAGGGATAATGCCTCAAGGACTATCAGATGTCAGCAGGAAAAAGTGATCCTCCCTTGGAAAGAGCAGAGCAGATGCGCATCCCCTTGCCAGCCCAAGTCAGCTGGCTCCTGAGGAGGGGGAGAGAGCAAGTCTGTTGTCACACTCACCTTGTTGCTTCCTCTAGAGAGGCCAGCACCACACTTTGCAGCAACCCAGAGAAGTCCTTGTGTTCAGGAGCTGAGTGTATAAGAACAGTTCTGCTCCTGGTAGCAACAATGGAAGCTGTAATGCAGATGTATTTAGGGTTTGACAAGTCAATAATTAAAATACCCAATTTTGCTCTACACTATAGTTTCCGGTGTTGCTACCACTAGAGGAGATGCACCCATAATAAAGTTTGACTATGAAGCTTGCTCAGGTAGGGTGCAAAAGACCTGAGAGTATGACTGGTCCCTTTGCAGGGTAAGAAAGAGGTGAATGAATGGGGAAGGTGTTCGGTATCCTCTCTCTCTCCTCCCTCTGTCCAGGTTTAGTCACAATCTAGTCCTTAGCATCCACACAGAGCAGACAGGAACTTGGTTTAAAAGGCTTCCGCCAACAGAAAAGATCAAAGATATTTCTATTTTTAAAAGGATGCCATCTACTTCAAATCTAGTCCACTTAAAGTAAGAAATTAAATGAGTTTTCAGGTACCTGCCCCTTAGTCTCCATGCCAATTTCTATGGTTTCACAATTTTCCTAATTTTTGTTGATCTTTTTCTTCTCCTCTATCACTGTGTGAAAGACCCATACAAAACAAAGGGAGAAACGTACTCATCCTTCCTGACTACACAAGGGAAACAGTGAAATAGGACCCCCCCCATCCCCACCCCCACACTCACATGCACACAACTGCCAAGCACACATCATGGACTAAAAAAACCAAAAAGACATGTTTCTCTAATTAGTAGTAGTATTACTGTAGTACCTAGGAGCCCCATTGTGCTAGGTGCTGTATGAACACACAACAAAAAGTCCCTGCTTCAATATCTTTTGGTTACAATAAACTTAGCTGTTTCTTGTAACAATACAACGGAAATATTTTTCTGACAGACATATGATTTCTGAGTTGACTGTGACCCTTTAATCAGCATTACCTCAACTTGTAACTCTTAATATATGGATAATGGAAATAAACATTTCTCCCTCTGTGCGTCAATTCATGATTAAGCTAAACAAAATTAAAAGTGACAGAGTGCATAACACCAATCGGTTTCTCTGAGTGTTCATCCATACTGCACGTCTGGCTGTGGTTTCAAAGAAATCTGGATTAAATAACATGATTCATATGTGAAAAGGCTGACAATAAACAGGATTTTAGTACCGTTCAGTCGTAAAACAGCCAGCATTTGCTCTGCATGTACATCATATGTCCATAACAACATTTTTTCCTTTGAGAGCAACATATTAGGTGTTTAATCTGTGCGCCCCAAAATTAAAACCAGAGGACTTGTTTTACTGATTTCTCCCCCACCTACCCCCACACACGCACACCTTTCCATCAACATTTTAAACTTAAAGCAGAGACACTAAAACCTATTTACTAAAAATAAAAGCATCCTTTTAAAAATCTCATAAAAATAAATTTGTTCAATTAAATTATCCATTTTTGTCATTTTCAATAAAGCCATTTTAGAATGCTCTCTTTCTTAGAGGATACTGTTCACAGCAGACAAGGGCCATTAATGGCTTGCTTTTGTGGGTGATTAACTGAAGTGGATCCGAAGCCTTTGATCAGTGCAAAGGCTGTTTACTGTGAGCATACCATTCTGTGAACGTAAATTTAGGCCTATTCCAGGGCAAGGCAACAGAAGCTCCTACACAACACTGCATGTAAACATCCGACCTCTCTCACACATCATAAAGGTTGGGAATTCTCCGCTCCTGCCTCCTTGAACATTCTGTCAAGTCTTTTTGAGGATGGGGCACAGGGTAACAAGTGCCTGAAGGAGAGTTTAAGTGTGGTAACTATTTAAGGGTGTGGGACAAAAATGACTAATTGTTCTGTGGAGGAAAAGAAGTGATGTAATTATGCTCATGTAGGGTTCTGGTAAGGATATCATTGTGCTGAGTTTCCTGAGTGGCAGTTGACTGAAATCCTTATCTTTTTGTGGAATAAATATGTGATATAATTGCATACTTCAGCATGTTATACAACTACAATAAAGGGATAATGACTAAAAAAAGTCAAGCAGAGCAGTCAAGTGCACTTAAAGTCGCACTATTCATGTGAGGACACAGAGATTACTGTCAATATGTGTCACATTGATGCACAACACAACTTTTCTGGTACTTAAAATAGGAAAAAAATGCAACAAGAAAATTGCATTTTGGGAGGTTGGCAATAAATGAGCTATAGCAGCTCTCACATGGGTTATGAAGTTACCAGAACTTCAGAATGGCATTATATCCTTTATTTACATGACTGCTTAACTGTAGTTCTTTTATATTTAACAGATGTGGATTATGCAAAGATACTACAAATGTCTGCTCTGCTTAGAAACTATTCTAAATTACAGTGTTCTAATTGGGCAAAGTCAACATGAAGTTTGAGTAGTTTACTAATTTCTAGTGGCATGGTGTCCGGAGCCGGGGCACAGGAGTTTATCCTGAAATACGCTCCCTTTGTCGCTCTGGGCAAGTCACATCATCTGTCTGTCCGTTTCTGCACCTGTAAAACCTATCGCTTACAGGAGGTATTGTTAGGTTAAATTAATGCATATGAAGCATTTAATATTGCCATCTAAACTCAGATATAATGACTGGGCCAAATCCTGCAGTCCTTACTCAGGCGAAAATGCTAGTTGAAGTCAGAGGATTCCTACGTGCAGTACGGAACCTCAACTTTAAACTGCAAAGTTGGCAGAGTTTGAGGGGGTACCAGCAGAGGCAAAGTATGTCTTCAACTCCTCCACTAGACAATGGCTTGAGTTATCAACACCAAGAGGCCCATTGATGTTATGTTGCTGTTAGACCCACTCCTTCCCCTGCCCTTCACTGAATGCCGCTTTAGGGTACAGCTACACTGCAGCTGGAGCCTAGGCTCTAGGATCCCATGCTGTGGGAGGGTGCCAGAGTTTGGGCTGCAGCCTGAGCCCAAATGTCTACATCGCAATTAAACAGCCCCTGAGCCTGAGCCCGGCGAGCCTGAGTCAGCTGGCACAGGCCAGCCGCGGGTTTTTAATTGCAGTGTAGACATACCCATGGTGATTTCACATTCAGAGAGATCCCTTAGCTAAAGTTTTTCTCTCAACTTCTTTGGAGCGGTCTCATGCACTACCGCCAGTGATGTTTGTTTGCCTAAATGCTGACCAAATAGCTTCATTCACACATTAGCAAAGAGTCTTTTTCCCCCCCCAAGTGCTACTAGACTGCCTTAAATTGTGAAATTAAATGAAAGGGAAGCTACTGAAAACACTGTAATTTAAGTGCATACAGTTGACGATCTTTCAACAATTTCAAAGTTATCTAACAGTGTGTTTAATTCCTACCAATGTAGGCTCTTACACTGTCACTCATCACCATGCCATCTCCACTGGCTTTATAGCAGGAAGCAGAATTTCACAGGTGCGATACTGCTGTGTGGTCCTATTTCACACACAGAATGGTTTTAGAAGATCTTGTGTGATCCAGCAACCAGATTCCAAAATTTTAAGGCCGGGAGGGACTCCTATGACCATATAATATGATTTTCTGTATAAACACAGGGCATAGAACCTCACCCAGTAATTTCTGCATCAAGGCCATAATGTCTGATGGGCTATAACATACCTTTTAGAAAGATATCCAGTCTTAATTTAAAGACTTTGATTGATGGAGAATCCACCATGTTCCTAGGTAACTTGTTCCAATATACAGTAAACTGACCATCTTAGAGTAAGTGCCTTAGTCAATGTTTTTACAGCATTTGGCACAATGAGGTTCTGGTTCACAACTAGGGCTCCTAGATGCTATGGTAATACAAAATGAACAAATACATAACAACAACACAGCAGTCAAACGTCAGACAAAAAGCTATCAGACATTTGGTCTATAATAAAGAACTACATTGATTTAGATTGTAAGATCCTCAAGGCACGGACCAGGCCTTCTCTTCTATGTCTCTTGGTGTAGGTCTACACTGCAATGTAAGCCCAGGCTCAGACTCAAGCTCAAGCCTAACCTGCCTTTCGTCTATACACAAATCACGCTAACCTCCGGTACCAGGGATGACCACGAGTACCAGCAGATAGCTAAAAAGCTGACAGCTTTGCAAATTTGCCTAACCAGTGACCAGTGCTGGGAGTGGATTAAGCAGCTCAAGAGCGAGTACCAGAAGACCAGGGACCAGAATCGCACCTCTGGCAACTTGCCAATCTCATGCCTATTTTATGAGCTTGACAGGGGGCTGGGCACAGAGCTCAGCACGGAGCCAACCATGGTGCATGACAACCTGGCCAGCCAGAATGGTGCCATGCTGTCTCCTGAATCCAGCATGGGGACTGCTGGGAGCCAGCAACAGGCTCCAAGAGAGGAGCATGAAGTGACTCTGTTTCTGAAACCAGTTCCAGAGCAGGGTGTGGTACAGGATCAACAGCGAACTCTGGGTCCAAGCCCAATGTCAGTATTATAAAAAATCGAAACAAACACACGAATGATAAAGTCACTGTAATTGAGCAGCACCACAGGATTAATGTCCAGTCGCTGGATCCCACTATCCTATGGCAAGGTTCCATTCACACAATCTCTTAATTAGGTAACGGTTCACATTTAACTACACCTCTACCTCGATATAACGCTGTCCTCGGGAGCCAAAAAATCTTACCGCGTTATAGGTGAAACCGCGTTATATTGAACTTGCTTTGATCCACCGGAGTACGCAGCCCTGCCCCCCCGGAGCACTGCTTTACCGCGTTATATCCAAATTCGTGTTATATCGGGTCGCGTTATATCGAGGTAGAGGTATATTTTTTTGTGTTCCTCACAACAGAGCACATGCATCTAATAATGGAATTATTTGAAATCTATCACTAATCTTTAACCTGATTGTCTCTAAACCAGAAGCTAGCTGACCTCTGTCTGGTAGAAAGATGGTCATTCTTTGGGAATACTTCAGCCTCTGTGCAAAATCTATTTTGGAATTGCAATCAAAGAAATGGAAACTCTTAAGCATGATGTTACAATTCTCCAATTTCTGTCAATATTATGGTAGAACGGCATCAAGGAATTACAGATGCCATATTGCTGACTGTACATTGGATATCTGAAGGCACTCAAAGGATTAAATAGTAATCCTATTCTAAATGGTTCAGTTTGTTGTTTGCCTGGCAACTTCTGGAAGTCAAAACAAACATGGGATAGATGTTTTCCTAAACTGAACTCAGAGACGAACAGACTTTCTTTCCACTGTACATACCATTTGTTAGTAAACTGGTGCATATTTTCCATCCATTTATGTTCACTGGCACCATCTATACTACATGCTCCTTTCTTCTCCTACACAGCATCCCTCTAAACCTCATTAACTAAACTGAAACAAAGTAGTGGAAGGGCTAACGAGTGGTCAGACATTTAAAAACAATATGTTGGTCTACAACCAACTGTAAAAAGTGACATTGATTGTAAAAGACTTTTTAAAAACTGCACCAAGAAGTCCTATGGCTGTTTATGAACCTTTTTGATATACAGTTTATATATAATTTATATGACATAAATACAGTAAGCTGTTGTATAATAAAGGATCCTCATCACATTACAGCTTTGCATTCACTTAAGCAAGGTCTATTATTTTCAACATACACAGGGCTCTGTCCTGAAGTGATTTTTCAGAGTCAGATCACCACCTCCCACAAGTAAAACCCATGGGAAGAAATTTCTGTGAGGTTCCCCTCTTGGAAATCCCCTTCACATCTCACTGGGGAAGTAGCGTTTGCCTCCCCCGCTCTGAAGAAAGACCGCAGGGCCTGCCCCGTAACATGGCATATCCTGGGGCATATGGAGCCATGTCTCCATCATCAGCTCTGGAACTTATCCCTGGCTTCCTGGCATCGCAGCTCCATTACACTCATGCTACCAAGTACTCTCCTTGGCCACGGCTGCCCCTAGCATCTCCAAAGAAAAAATTAGCAAGTCCTAGGTTGCAATGTCTTTGCTGACTAAGTTTCATGGGGCTGGAAGGGAAACATTGTGTGTACCCTCTGGCCCCCATCTTCACTTATCTATCCATCCCCAACCCCACACCTCTAGAGGGACCCCTGCAAGACCAGAGAGGGGAAAGAACAATATCATAGACATGACTAATTCCCCCTTTCCATAAAAAAGTGGGAAGATCCAAGTGTGGAAGGCCCCCTCCTCTCTTCCTGGATATTGATGTGGGTGGGGTGATCTGATCCTAGTTCTGACTCAGTGGTTACAAAGGCTAAGTTACCATGGAAGCCAATGGGAAATAAGAAATTACCAAATAACATCTGAGTAAGGGGGCTTCAGGATTATCCCCCACCGCATAAAAGTTTCTACATATACTCAGTAGTATTACATGAGATGACAATGCAGTCCAAATCTTGAATATTTTTATTTTCATTGATAGCATCAAAAGTATGCTAAGACTCTTAAAGATAGAAACAGAGAGTGCAAGTTTTAGGCAGCAGCACCAGGAATTTCAGGTTTACCATAAGTGTAATGTGCAGAATGAAAATTCATAACTTGGTTCCCAGGACTGCAACATACTAACTGTCTCATCTCCGACGTAAGAGCTGAGAGTGCTTAGCAACTGTCATAAGGTTATCAACACCTTGGACAATCCTGAGTACACATTTAAATTCCCATGGCAAATCTGTGCATTACTTCATGCTTTGTAGATCCTGGATTTCCTTCCTATACTTACAGATACAATCAGCATCTAGATACTTGGCAAAATTTGATTCAGAACCTATTGTTCCTATTCCTCAATCACTCAGACAGCTAACATGTACATTCCTGCCCCTTTCTCCTTAATTATCAACAATATTTATTGTAAAGACAGTGCACCAAAGTCCACTGCAATAGTTCTTTCATGCTGATTAAACTGCGACAAAACATTTTGGTCGGAGAAAAAAGAATGTCTTAAGTTCATGAAGCTAAAAACCAAGATGCACAAAACTGAAGCATTCCAGAGTTTAAAAATAATCATTTTAAACTGCAAGAGCCGAGCTGTAATTTTGTGCAGTTCAGCATGACATCATGGTTTATATAGGGCCAGCTCAATAAATCAAACTTCACCTAATTAGAGATCCTACTGCATATCTACATTATTCAGACAAATAATTAAAACAGGACAATCCATAACACAAGCCAGATATGTTTACTAAAATATGTTCTTTTCAATCTTTTTTAGCTTCACTGCTGCTTACAGAGCTTTCACATTTACTAAATTACAGACCTGAAGCTTTTATTTTAGTCTGACTTCACTTTCAAGGAATTCTTCAATTAACTTTACACTGCTTTAAGCTCTTCATCCAATGAGAAAACAATCTGTGGTTTCTAACTCCTTCCAATGCCAATGGCTGCCATCCATGTTCAACTTTTCAGAGCCAGGCTCTGTTTGCTTAAAACCAACTAGTTGTCATAGCATTTTGACAAGCAATATTTTAAAAAAATGAAAATAAAGGAACAATACTTTGTGATGGGTAAATTAGTAGGAATAATTAGGTTTACTGTCACTTTTTGAACAGATTATAGCAAAAACTTGGTCAAACCAGAGCAATCAACTCAAAGTGAAAAGCCCTTATTAGTTAGGTTATTACCAAATCTTCTCTGCATTTACTGATCATCTGTGACTCACTCTCTTTTTTTTTTTTTTAATTGTGGGTTTTGTTGAAAGCAGAAGTTTATGAAATGTCAAAACATTTTAAGTCCAACAGAAGGATGCTACCCAGCTAAGGTCTCCATCAGTGGAAATGCAAGAAGCTTTTTGAATGGCTAGATATCCTGCTGCTAGTGCAACAATCATTTACTAAGTATAAGATGTCAAATCAAAAGCCAAATACAATTTCATAAAAAGCACACACATTTTACTCATTAATTGCACCAACAAATGCAGTATTTGAAATATTAAGCCAATAATCCAAGAGCTAGCTTTCTATAAAAAGCATAATACAGCAACCTAGAAGAAATGGGAATACACAGAAAAGGAGACACATATCTATATTAGTTCAGTACCAGTTTAATTCTGACATCTGTTGTGCCAAATGTTAACCCATGAAAATCATGGAAGAGTTTTAATTTACTGTAATATTGTAATTTATTAGGTGTCAAAATGAATCAAACCACACTCAAGACTATCTAATGTAGTGCATATATATGTTTACAATGACATGGCAAATGGACTTCCTGCAAGTACATGCAGAGTAAGCAGGCGAACAAAAGAATCCTTCCAAACTTTTGCTGGACATATTTTAGTTCAAGATAACATTACAGCCACATGCACTAGTCATGACAAATAGAATTGGAGGAATATTGGCAAGGTAGAGTTTTAAGGCCAATAGTGAATCTGGAGTCACTTGCACAGAATGTTCTAAAAGATCTGATCTCTAGAAATAATCCAAGTCATATTTTCTTACTAGTTCTCATCTAGAGTCAGGTGCACAGATATTACAGTGCCTACAAACCAACAGCTAAATTAACAGGGCTACACGCTACTTGAAAAGCACAACATTACTCAATTTTCCTCCCTTTTGTTCTCCTTCGCAAGCCTTGCTCCCACACGTCCCTGGTGGGGCACAGCAGGAAGCACAAATCTATTGCACTTCAGCTCAGGTGTTTATGCAGGCTATGTACTAGAGCAAGTAATGGCAAGTGTTAGGCGTAGTCCTACAATTTAAGCAGCAGTAAGTCTCAAGCCCCTTGACAGCATCCGAGGAGACATGGAGTTATGTACAGTCCTCAATAGCTAATGAGGTGGTTAGCTATGTGCTTCACTCTTAGGCCTTATTCTTCCTACCAAGCACAAGTAGTTTGGTGGCTGCACACAAGCACTCATTAATGCAGGATCGGGTTCTGCTCATCGTTTTTTATTTTGTGCGCCACACCTGCGCTGTACACAATCACACCCTTAATCTCCACCAATTGGAATTTATTTTATCAGTTTCAACAGGCAGTAAACACAGAACTGCAATTCATTCTATCAAGATCTGCTAAAGAAAAATGGATCTCCAAACCCAATATTCGCACTCTCCTTATCCTTTTCCACTTGTCCTTATTTAAACAGCAAATAAACAACATTATAAGAGTTTTCAGAAAACAATGTGGGTCAGACTTCCTGTTAAAAACCATACTGCAGGGATGCACTGCAGAACTCCTTATATGAGCAGGTGGCATAAGGGTGGGAGGAAGAGACTTCCGTTACATCATTAATCTAATTCCACAATCCCACAAAGCCCTTTTTGGAGAAGTGGTGCAGGTCTTGGGATCCATGTACGGGAGAGGCTGGAACGGCTGTTCTCCATTATATTGCATTCCCCTTCCGCTTCAAGAAAAAAAATGGGAGTAAACTCAAGTTGACCCCGTGAGCATCAGCTTTTCAGGATTTCCTTTCTGCAGCTAGGAACACCTTTCTTTATTATGGGCAAGGTTTGGGATGATCAGGGATTCATAGAGTCAGAGCGCCTCAGGGCAGCTAGGACCCAGTTTGAAGGCAAAGGACTTGTGGATCTATAGGTTTTTGCTGGTTTATGAGAGTGGAATTCCAGGCTAGTTCCATGAGGGGAGCAAACCCCACACACTTCTAGGGATGATTTCCATTGCATGTACAATCTCATGAAGTTTCTCTGCCCCTATTTGGGAAGAACCCAACCAGGGATATGTTCTGGCCCATAATTATTGAATCAAGAACTTCTCTCAGGCTCTTCTACCATTTCCCCCAAACACCTGCCTTCCTGATATAAACCATTTTTTAAATCATGACCAACATCTAATCTGGGAACTATTGCTCCTGTTAGTCTGATTTGTAATTAAAAGAATCAAGGACACAAACCTAAAGCCTCAGTTCTGTTACTGTGTGCCATAAATTAGTTTGTAAAGTAAATTTGCTTTGAAATGACTACCTGTCTGGACAGAAACATAATGAATAATCGTTGTTAAAGGATAGCATTTGGGATCACGACCATAAAAAAATTCCTCTCATCACTGGTAAGTGACCAGTGATCTTCTAACAAAACCCCAGGATTTCCCAACATTACTTCTGCAAGCAATAGTAAAAATTAAAAGAGGTGACCTCCCTAGAGCAAACCCACAGCCCTATTTTTGTAATGTGCTTTTGAAGCTCGATGCTTATAAAAATGAAATATTTTCGTTCTCTTGTGTAAACTTGTACAGATTGCTTGCTATTGATCTTCTGAGTCATGTTTCTGGCAGTAAATGAGTATCCTACTAGAAAATATAAGTGCTAGAGAACAACTGATGTAATGTATTAGTAATTTAAGTTTGTATTTAACTCTTTCAACATATTAGCAGGAGATACTCTCTGTATAAAATAAGGATATCCAAAGACATTGAAAACAAGGAACCAAAATATTTAAAAGTTACATTTAAAAGATCACATTTTAATGTGAAGGATTTGGATTATACTCATTTTAAAAAATATTTTAAGGATATGAGCTACATAATACACTCCTACTAAGGTTTTTTTTTAAAAGGGAAAATGGTTGCTTCAGTCTGTAGGGTATCACTGAGAGAGCAGGATTACAGCTTAATCAGGCTGCTGTATTCAGGTTGTTGGATTTCTAATTGCTTTCTTTTTATCTGGACTACACGCAGTAGAGCACCCCCATAAGCCATTGAGAAAACAGCCCTCATAAAAGTCTTTATAGGATCACCTCTATCCTATCTGTGCTTACAGAAAGCCAGACCAAAAGAAAACATATTGTAGACTAAAAGCTAACTGAATATAACAGGGGTGGCCAAACTTACTGACTCTCCGAGCCACACAGGACAATCATCAGAAGTTTGAGAGCCAGGGTGCGCCTGCTGAGGCTCAGGGCTTAAGCCCCACTCCCTGGCAGGTACCTCTCGTGTGGCTGAAGCCCAGAGACACCCCTTCCCCACTGGGCTGAAGCCAGAAGCGACACATGGGGGGCATGTGGGGTCACCTCCCCCCCGATTTTTGCCAGGGTTTGCTGGCCCCACTCGGTCATATGGTGCTGCCAGGCCCCCTCCCTGTGTGGCAGCTGCTGGAGCCGGCAAGCTGGGAGCTGCGGCCCTAGGGAGAGGCAGCGGCAAACATCTGGGAGCTGCAGGGAGGGGCCGCTGATGGTAAAAGGGAGGGTGTGCTTGGGGGCATGAGTCAAGCTGCACCTTTAAATTGTGGCCCCCCCACTCTCAGCATGCACCAGTGGTCTCTGGCAAAAGCCCCCAGCCCCACCACTCTACCGCAGAGAAGAAGCCCCGAGTTCCTCCCCCAGTCTGGTAGGCGGAGAGTAGGGGTGGGGGGCTCCGCAAGCCACACTTTAACTGTAAAAGAGCCGCATGCGGCTCGCAAGCCGCAGTTTGGCCACCCTTGGAATATAGATTAGAAAAAATTACACACACGCCTACCATATATATCTGTACTCTGTGCATTGCATATGTATACAAACTGTATGTGCATCTGCGGCCAAATGCTGCCTCTACGCTTACACAACCCAGAAATGCTCACCAATATTACAGGGTTATGGGGTCCTTGTCATAGGAGGAACATTCCACCATCCCTGCCACAAACTCATCCAGATAGTTTTGGTAGAAGCAGAAATAATCTGCAGAGGAGGGAAGCTGAGCATCAGGGATGTATGTATGTTCAAAAGCCAAATGGGAAGACTATGTTCCTTAGGTGAGGTGGGGCTTGAGGATTTTGGCACCAGCAAAGTTCAGCATGAAAATCTCCTGCCCTTTGCTCCTCCTCCTGCTGTGCATGTGCTTCTGTGGGCAACGATGAACAACGTGCTCCCAGAATTTGTCTCATAGCCTCCATAGTGTTAACTTGAGAACACCATCAAATCATCTAACAGATGGAAGGATAGGAAAGAAGCACACCTATATCTTCAGTGCATTAGAGAACTTAGCCACACAACTTGCATTGATTTTAATGGAGTGCTATGGCTAAATTCCAAGTACCGATAAGTCTTTTCCAATAATCATTTGATTGTTGGATGAAGTTCTTTAGCCTGCGCTATGCAGGAGGCCAAACTATATAATCATAATGGTCTCTTCTAGCCCTAAAATCTATGAAAATTCAGATGGTATAGTTTAAAGATGAGGAGATCTCATTTCCCAGCATGTATTACATTACTTCTTTATTTTATTTTTAGTCCTCTATAAACATACAAAACCCAGAGGAATACACAGTATACAGAAGCGCAGAAAATGTGCTCTCACTTGCCTCAGATGCAAACAGCTACATACCGTCCAAGTGACACATAGTTTTGACCAAGGAGATAGCAGTATCAGTGTTTCCATAATTCTTTATGAAGAATTACAGGATTTTAAATGTCTCTTTCCAGCATTACCTCATGCATGGGCCTCTCGCTAATTAAAACTATATACATATAGAAAAAGCAAACATCAGCGCTGAAATACTATGTACCAATGTACAGTATCCTTGGCAAAAAGAAATGGCCTGCTGTTCTCAACCAAAAGTCAATTTCCATAAGTTAATTGTGAATTGTAACCAGACAAGATCTCTTTTCTAAAAAAGTTTCCAGCAACTGGCAAACTGTGTCCAATACACAGGAAATCATATTTATAGTTATACTCTCCACAATGTACCAATTCTCCTCTCACTAGGAGAACCAGTGGCAACTTCTAAATGAATGGTCTTGTCCCTAGAATTCTATCATCACAACATACAATAGCTAATTCTAGAGTCAATACTTGGGGGGAGGGGGGGCAGGGAGGGGAAATATAGCAGAGAGGTCCCTTCCATTGCTAAACAATCCATAAAATAATGACCTATCAGACTTCTCTACTCAAAAGAGCAAGAGTTTGAAATCCTGCTTTTGCAACCTTTGTCTTATCATTAAAACCATGATTCAGTGAGGTATTTAAGCATATGCTTAACTTTAAGCTAAACTTTAAGTAATCCCATACTACCCATGTGCTTAAATATAGCATTTAATTAGGGCCTAAACAAGTTACAGCCTCATCTGTACCTGCTAATTATAAACTCCTTTAATATGCCTACATTTTTAACATAGAAAATGGGGATGAAAACCAACAAAAGCATTTATATGAAACTTCAAATGCTCTTATAACAAGCATTTAAGGACACTTATAATTACTTGGTAATCATCTTGTCTATATGGTTTTTGCTATGATTCAGAGAACCATGCACCGTTACTAAGGCAAGCCCCACTTTGAAAAGCAGAAAGGTAACATTTCAAAGCTTTTAATAAAGATTGGTTAATACTTTACCAAACGTGAAATTCCACCAAGGGCAAAAGCACTGCAAGAAGTATTCTTACCTACAATTAAGAAAAGTAAGAATCATCACTAAGTATTATCACACTTTAAAAACACCAGTAATTCCAAAATAATTAATTGTGGATATCATGACAACCATGGAACAACCCAAAGAAAACAAGACGCTAACATCAGAACAGGAAATTGCCATTTCTTAGACCCAGTAATTAACATTAACAGGGAGGCTGCTAATATATACAAACAAGCAATAAAGGAAATTTTGTATTAGTACAGTGAAACCCAAGGGACCAGTTAAAAAAAAGGGTTACTTAATAGAGGTGGGTTTTCAACTAAAATTCAAATAAAACTACTGAGAACCACATGTGGAGACTTCAAGGTGGTCACTTAAGAGAGAAGCTTGCTTGCTGGAGATGAAGGTCCTTCATTCAGATTTCATGGTGTTTAAAAAATGAGCAATATTATATATTTATTTGAATTCTGACGTGTGTGCATGGGCTCTTATATGCAATCATTAGGCATATGTCTCACAGTGTCTTTGCTTGTCCTTGCCATGCTGAATTTTGAAGTTTGATTCCAAATAATTGTCAACTTTTGTAAACAACTGTGATCAAAGTAATTTCTTTTGTAGCTAATTAAATTTTCACTGCACCACTCCCTTCTTTTCCGTTTACAGTGGCAAAGTGTGAAAATGGGCTGGGGACCAAAAACCACACATAAACAAGTAGTTTTCATTTTTTGTTGAAAAAAATCAATTTTTTAAAAATTGAAATTTTTTCACAAAAGTGTTAGTTTTCCAAAAATGTTTCTTAAAAAAGTTTCAAAATGAAAAATGTCAACCAGCTCTAGTTATTACAAGTTAAGAAAAATCAGTTTTTTTTCTTTAAAAATAATTTTTTACATTGTGTTTATTAATCTTTGCTTCTTTTTACTTTTGAAAACTCTTTGCAGTTCCTAAATACTGCATAGTATAGTATAGTGGGCATTAGTTACCCTGCAACAAGTGGTCTCTAGTGAAAGGAAAATATGTTTTATGAACAGGGTTATATGAAACCTGTGGCTAAATTCACAGTAAAATCTGAACAGGATTGTTCCTGTACTTGATTTGAAATTAAAGTCTCCATAAGCAAGGACATTTTGGAGGCTTTGTTTATTTGTTCCTCATTGATATAAGTAGGCATGCGGCAAGTCTCCAAAAAGGGCCATATTTTTTGGAGTTTAATGTACCCACACTACACACACCCACATCGTATATTATTGAAAGCTTATTTTTACATCCATTTTGAAGAGGTATGATGTAGAGCTATCAAGTGGTGCCATAAGCCTGTAGGAGAGGTGAAACAATGGTAACCAAAATGAGAAAGTGTCCTTTTTTTAGATAGTTCCAGAAATACTACAACATGACTGACTACAGTTTTTACTATTTAAGTTAATTTCAATACCTTAATGTGATATTTATTGGTCAAAGCTACCAAAAGACGATGTATTAAAATATTTTTATTGGTTTTGCATGGGCAAGTTTTTTTTCTCCCAGAAATGATGATGCTGTTTAGCATGTGGCAAAAATGGTGAATATCAACATTTTGCAATATATTAACATGAAAAGTTTTCACATCACATATTCTTAATTCTTAGAGTATCTCACAAGTTTTCTATATTTTCAACTAAAATTTGATGACCAGATCAGTCTCACACCAAAGGCTGTGCACCAGTAGCAGTAGATTGCATGCCCTCAGTTTGTACTGCCTAGTGTGTAGATATAAATGTATGTGAATTCCTAATGTAATGCTACTCCATTTGTAAGCTTTGGTACATACAATGTAGCATCTAGTATGCCTTGTAGAAGGTTCCAGTTTGTAATTGCCTACGCATACAGCACTATCCTTTGAAATATTCTAGAAACTAGCTTTTTAATTCAGTGATACTTATACACAGATTAGTATCAGTGTTAGAGATGACACTGAACCGTTTCATATTATGAATATGAAAAAGTTATGAGAGAAAGAAGTGGCCTAAAAAGTAGTTGTGAGGACAAAGTCCACAAACAAGCCCTTGTCTCTGCACTGAAGAGGGATGAAAAGCATGTTACAGCTCTTACCAACCATGTCGTCAACAATATGACAAACCCGTTTGACCTTGAATCATTTCCAGAGGTAATTATCAACATGTCTACTGGACTGCAAGTAACATTATATATACAAGGGTCTCTACTGAAAATAGCAGATGTTGGTGAAGAACAAATGGAGAGATTTGTGAGAGGTGTATTTGATCCTGAGGGGACACTACAGCTTCTTCAGCCGAGTCACGAATTCTGGCATTCAAACATTTGCTGACATGGCTAAATGACCAAATTTAAGCCTAGCAAGGGAGAGACAATCACAGCAGCTATCAGTCCAGAAATTGTTTTCTGCTGAGTCCTGTCCTTACCAAGATGCAAAGATGATGTTTCAATTGCAACTGTTCTTAATCATGCAATACATGATTATCTATGTCCCTCTTCCATGCTGATGGAACAACGAAACAAACAGACAAAGTTGAATTAAGGCATCAGCTGGAAGCTCAAACTGAAAGAATCCATGAGCTAAGAGCATACAACAAAGAAACCACAGTGTACATCAGACGCCAGGGCTGTCATACAAATTATGGCTGGAGACAAATTCCACACATCTGATGAATTGGTCACTGAGTACTTGAGGCAGGTCCTAAAAGGATATGACAAAGCTAATTCTGTAATCAAAGTCTTTGACAGATATGACAACAGTAACTCTGTGAAAATTGCAGAAAGACCACGCCAGACAGGATCTAAGATTGGATGAAAGAAATACCAGGTGATTGGTGAATGCCCCTTTGCCTCCATGGAAAAAGTTTCTAAACGTGGCATCTAATAGGAAGACTCTTGTAAAATTCCTCTTTGAATATATGGTTCAAAACGCACCTTAGAGTGCAGAAGCATACCCAACACAAGCCCTCCTCCTTACTGGAGGCTTTTCCAGTGGTGAAGTAGCAAAGTCCAGCATCATTAGATGTGTTGAAAAAGCCCAAGCCTTGCTCAGAACTCAAGAAGAAGTGGACACAAGGATGGGTTTTGGATCTCCTGGTGTCAAAGGACCCATAATAATTAGATCACTTGATACAGGTGTTTTGGTCTTTGCTGTTCACTCCTTTCCCAAAATGGAGCACATAGATAACATATGGATTGGAGCAGGTACCCTTACCAGCACAACTGACAAGCTTCGCTATGACATTGTGGGGATCATCCAGACCAATAAGGGGTGCTGTCCCCACCTGCCTTGTTACTTAAGGTGCCTTAATGCTATGCTGCTACAAACCCAAGCCTTGACACCATAGCTAACCTATAAGCATAGAAGTCTCACCCTGGCTTCCACCACCCTAGTTACTCTTTGCAGAGTGACCCCAACAGCCCTTCCAGTCCCGGGTCTCCCCAAATTCATTTGCCCCCCGTTCTTAATTACCAGACACTCAAACTTTTCCCCTCTGGTTCATAATCCCCAAAAGAGTGAAACCTGATCCCAATTATCAGTTCACTTTGACACACACACTCTGCACAACAGTAACCTGCTTGGGATAAAAATAAACAAAAGCTTTATTTGATAGAAAAATCAAAGATGAAATAGTCAGGGAAAAGCAAATACAGACAAGTTACACAAAAAAATAAACAAAGACAGAACCTCGCGTTTTACACTTCTATATTAACTAGATTCCCTTTTCTAATACGTTATCTATTTCCACTGAACAGTTTCCCAGCGTACCTCCATCACAAAGGGGATCGAGCATTTCACAGACAGCACCCACCTGGATGCTGGCCCTCAGTTTCTGGATGGCCTTCATTTCAAACTCCTTTTCTTTTAAAGGTTTGCAGTTATTTTTTTTCTCTCTCTCAGACTATGGTGATTCATAGTATACGAAATTCCCTTCCCTCTCAGGGCAAGTCTACACTACAAATTAACACTGTCACAGCTGCACTGCTATAGCACATCTGGTGAAGACGCTCTAAGCCAACGGGAGAGCGCTCTCCTGTCGGCTTAATAATTCCACCTCCGCGAGAGGCGATAGCTATGTCAGCACTATCAGCGTAAGCTCTGTAGTGTAGCCATAGCCTAAGGCCATGTCTGCACAAGCAAACTTGCAGGGCACAGCTGTACCGATGCAGCTGCACCCCTGTAAGATCACTCGTGTAGCCGCTCTATGTCGATGGGAGAAAGCTCTCCTGTCGACATAATAAAATCACCTCCATGAGCGGCAGAAACACTCCCACTGACATAGCAATGTGCACATGAGCGCTTATGCCAGCCAAACATACGTCGCTTGGGGTGTTTTTTCACACCCCTGAGCAACATAAGTTTTCCCAGCATAAGTGGTAGTGTAGACATGGCCCAAGACTGGGGTTTTCTTTTCAGTTTCATATTGTTCCAATGTTTTCCCATTAACTCTAATGGTCCGCCATTGTCTTTTTCTGGCTGGCCAATGGATTGGTGCTTAAATTTAGGTTCATGTAAACAACTGGCTTGGGAGGAGTCCCTCCCTACCGTGAGGCATCCTTGAAATTGTAATATCAGTCATGAGCATACTATTCTATATACCCAAATTCATCCAGTTCTGCTGGTGAGGGTTTTTTTTTTTTTTTTTTTTTTTTAAATTTAGTTTCATTGTTTTACAAATCAAGTAGTATTTAAGTTATGAAAGGGGTTTTCCTAAGTTATGAAAGGGGTTTTCCTACTCTCTGAAGCAGTTTCTTGAAGCAGTAACCGTAAATAGACACAGACCTCTACTAACGCTTCACACATACAGAAAGGGGCTATCTCAGGATAAAAGTCTTATAGAAGAAAAAACAACAGGTTCCAGGTTAGCAAACGTCATATATACCCACACAGGGATGTTGGCTCAATAAAATATGGGACATGTTTGTTATGAAAAAATACAGAATCCTCAAACATAACAAAAATGTGCAATCTATCTTATCGCCACTAAACCAGACAGTCCAATGACCTTTAAAATGTCATTGTTTTAAGTAATCTAGTTTGCCATGTTGAATTTAATTGTAGATTATCATCTAACAATTTGTACTGGCTAATGCAATCAGTTTTGCTGTATTATTGTTATGGTATTACTTAGAGGCTAGGGTTACCATTCGTCTGGATTCTCCCGGACATGTCCGGCTTTTTTGAGTTAAAAATAGTGTCCGGGGGGAATTTGTAAATGTCCGGACTCCCCCCCCCCCATGCAGAGTGTGCGCGGCTGACAGGGCAGCCGGCCGGATCCTGCCACTCGCACGGGGCTCTGGCAGCCAGAGCCCCTCCTCCGCTTCCTCCTCCTCTCCCCTGCAGCTTGAAATCACTCCCCTCCTCTCCCTCCCTCCCCCTCCCTGCATTCGCAGATCGCCGGCCGGCCGTTCGCATCGGGCCTCCGGCAGTCTGGAGCTCCTCCCCCTGCTCACCCTCCCCTGCTGCCCAGCGCGCCGCTCCGCAGCACTCTGTTCTGAGTGGCATGGTAAGGGGACCAGGGGGCCGGAGAAGGGGCAGGGAGGTTCTGGAGGGGGCAGTCAAGAGACAGGGAGCAGGGTTGGATGGGTCAGGAGTTCGGGGGGTGTGTCTGTCTGGGGGTGTGGATAAGGTTTTGGGCAGTCAGGATACAGGTAGGGGGTAGGGTCCTAGGGGGGCAGTTAGGGTGGGGGGGTCTCAGGAGGGGGCAGTTAGGGGACAAGGAACAGGGATGCTTAGGTAGGGGGTGGGGTTCTGGAGGGCAGTTAGGAGCAGGGGTCTCAGGAGGGGGCAGTCAGGGGACAAGGAGCGGGGAGGCTTAGATAGGGGGTGGGATCCTAGGGGGCAGTTAGTGGCAGGGGTCCCAGGAGGGGGCAGTCAGGGGACAAGGAGCAGGGGGGTTTGAGGGTTCTGAGGGGGGCAGTCAGGGGGTGGGAAGTGGGAGGGAGTGGATGGGGGCAGGGCTAGAGCGGGGCTCCCCCCCCAGTGTCCTCTTTTTTGATTGTGGAAATATGGTAACCCTATTAGAGGCCCACACTGAGATCAGTGTCTCATTATTTTAGGATATGGCATATACACATAAGTGAAAGTGCTTGCCCCCAAGAACTTACAATCTAAATAGACAAAACTGAGAAAGGAAGTATTATTATGCTCATTTTACAGCTGAGAAACTGACGTACAGAAAGGGAAAGGGACTTCATATATAAAGCATGTGGCGTAGTTGGGAACTGAACCCTAATCTCCTTGCTTGAACGCCAAAAACATACTGCTAAAGTTATACTCACACACTACAGCTGCCCTGGAGTTAAGTCCTGTCTGTTTCCTGATTTTTGTATACGGAGTGTTATCCCTCACAACTACCAACATAATACAAGCAATAATTTTATTTCATTCATATAATATTTTGCTTTTTTCATCTTCAAGGCATTTGACAAACAGTAACCAATTATCACAATTCCCCTGGGGAGATAGGCTAGTCAACATTCTTTGGAATTTTGAAATTTCAGTGAAAAATAAATTGGAAAAAAAAAAGGGGGGGGGGGAATTGACATTAATTTCCCCCCGTATTTTTCTACGGTAGATAATATTATCAGCCCCATTTCACACATGGGAATTGAGACAGAAAGATATCAGGCAACATATCCAAGCCAACAAAAGGAGTCAGTGTCGGAGTTTAAAGAACTCAGGCATTCCTGGCTCTTAGTCCCATGCTCAGGTCACTAGCCGATATCTTTCTCAACAGCCATGCTGTTCGAACATGGTTAACGCTCTCTTTTACAAGAAGGGGAAGCCAAAACAGTCTTAAAAGAAGGCAGATAAGGAGGTATCATCTGGCCTCCCCCTTGACAAGCGATAGTCAAATAAAGTTACTGTAATTAATACAGCATTTTCTATTGGGACTTTGAGTCAAGACCCTAATAGTACAGTTCAGAAGGGAGCAATCTGACCCAAGACACAACTCTCCTCAGTAAAATACTGAGCTTTGAATGTTGGATCCTGACTCTAGGTTACAGCACTGCTTCTCTTTGTATCTTCCAACTACATTACATCTGTGCTTACATATGTGGCACTTCCACTGACTGGCATGCATATGACTGCCAGCACCATCTGCTTCCTGGTTTTGGTTGCTCTGTTTCTTTCTTTTTTTACTTTTGAGTTTCCCCTGGTCATTTTGATGTATGACAGCTGTTGTGTACTTGTGTTGGTTTCATTTTTGTTTGTTGGGTTTTTTTGATCATATGATTAATTTACATACTGAGCGTGCAAACTCTAGGCTAACAATCGGAAGAGCAGGTGCCAGAGGTTTCACGGATTCTCTACAGAACATAAAGTAGCACCATCTAATGTAAAGCTACGTACGTCATCTGCATGCTTCCTTTGGTCTTATTATTACATCATTGTGATTTATACATTGCAAATGGCAATAGAAATACAATAATACTTGCACTTATTAATAAAAGATGGATTTTTTTCTACTTTTTTTTGAAGAGACATCACAGGGTTTCCATTAGAGACAAAGAGAGGGATACTGTAAGGTTGTTGGCCGCTGTTGCATTTTAAACACTTGCCAAAGAGAACACAAGAAAATCTGTAAAATGAAAAGCTCTGGGGAAAATGAAACACTAAAAGATGTTGCAAGCCTCACTGGAAAAAAACTGTCTAACTACATACATTAACAAACCTGGTGATGAAGGTAAAAATAGCGATGGTGAACAGCACTGACTATAGACAAACTACATGTGAAGGCAAGACACTATGAAAACATTGAACAAAGCAAGTTATTTTTGTTCTGAGTGAGGCATGTCATGTGCAAACAGTAAATAAATCCCTTACAGAATTAGGTAATCAAATAATTGCAGACAATGCACTATAGTTCTGTATATACCACGAAAGTAACTTGGTTATTTTGGCTTGTTACACTTGTTATTAGGTTACCTGAGCCAGGACAGTCTTTAGTAAATCTGCTTCCTGCTTTTGGGCCCTTCCTTACTCAGAACTCCCATTGAACTCAGGAGTTTTGACTGGGTAAGGAACACTGAATGGGGTTATTTGCATATGGTTTGCTACTTAACTTAAGTAGCTAAGTGAAATTTCAGTTCAACATTAACTGGACTGCTGATGAAGTCCTTCCTCAAGATTTTAGGTGAAGGGTTTTTACATAGCAGAGTGAAAATATCTAAATTTTATTTTTGATTTTTACTTTATTAAAGAGAGTTTGTACTACACATTTGGTTTTGGTGAACAAAAATAAAACAAAAAACAAAATCTTAGAATTTTTGGAACAAGTTTAAAATATTTCAATGAAAAGCTACTTATACATTACTGAAACTTTTGCAACCCACATATTGTTAGCATAAGAACAAGAAAGTGAAACATACCGGACCTGTTTCATTGCTCAAGCTGTAAATTATTTTAAAAACTCACACACAATTAAGTGGTGAAGAGTAAGTTAGATTTTCAAATTCTTTCAACATTAATCCATCCACAGTTTTATTTGTAACTCAGTGAAACCAATGCAGATCTTTAATTTCATGATCACATATTTCACAAATAATACAGCAGAATTTGTTCCATGACTTTAGAATATCTTAAATTTAAAAACCATACTCTTATAGATTTACATTATTTTCATTAAAATGAATTGTCCAGTACAACTTTACCTTAAATGTGTAACTAGATAAATTCTTGTCTCGTTAAAATATGTATTTCAATAATGCAATCCACAACTACACCGCTACTTCGATATAACACGACCCAATATAACACGAATTCGGATATAACGCGGTAAAGCAGTGCTCCAGGGGGGCAGGGCTGCGCACTTCAGTGGATCAAAGCAAGTTCAATATAACGCGGTTTCACCTATAACACGGTAAGATTTTTTGGCTCCCGAGGACAGCGTTATATCGAGGTAGAGGTGTATGTATTATACCATTTATTTTCAACCATCAGTACAGTTTGTGTCAGGTACAATTCAGGGAATTACCCAGTTTCCTACAAAGCATACTTTCCTTTACCCATACTTTTCAAGTGAACATCGTTTAGAGGGATGTCATTCATTTCGGTCCCAACATTATCTATGCTCCAAACAAACTTTGTGTTCCCTCTCTTTTATCGTTAAAAATATCACAAATTAAGAATTATGAAACTGGGGTTATTGAAAGAGTTTTTCACTAAAAGAATGAATCCCAGGGCATTTTAAATGTCCACATATCCTTTTTCTATGTCCACCAGTTTAGATCTTTTTCCACACATTGTGTCCCACATTAGGGCTTCGACATGTTGAACAGTAGGAGCTGGCTGAAAAATGACAGCAAATTTTCACTATTAGCCTCTATTGCTATACTTAATTTGTATTATGTTGTGTAAAAAATGCTTACTGTTTATATAGTTTATACACATAGTAGTAGACACAGTGCTACCATATGCTAAACTCGGGTGTATGAGTGTGCCAAAGACTTCATGATAGTCTGACAAAGGAAACGCACTAAGCTTGCAAAAGTCTGAGAACCTTCTGCATGGTGTTCATTGTCCTCATGCCCACAGTGATCTCTTTAAACGGGACTTGAAACCACTTGGCATCTCTTAGAATTATGCCCTAGTTCTAACAAGCCTGGTGGCTAACTCCACAGTATGCACTTCAAAGAGCCTGTAAGAAATCTATGTCTTAAAGAAAAATAATAGAATAATAGAAAAAGGAGGTTGAAGGAGGCCAGACTTGGGAAACTGTGAGCCTTCACCCAGTTATATCTTGAACCCCACCCACATGTGCCAGAGAGCTACAAACTAATCAGAAGCCTGACCCCAGACTACTGGACAAGGTCTAAGGCTTTAACACGCATCAGGGACAAAATTCATGTTCCATCTTCACCAATAACTGGAACCTTGCTGTAACCCTGTTAAGGAATCGACTGTTATAAAGAGCTTCCCTGAAACAGTTATAGCTGCAGGCAGGGCCTCAGCTGAGATAGCTGTAAAGCAACAGCAGGGTTCAAACACCAGTGGCTTTGCTACAAACTTGCCTATATTTTTACAGCATAAAGTTTGGATATGTGCACACACACCCATATCAGGATGGCTAGTGAACGCCAATATCTGAGGACTTATGGTCCTACAGCGAAGCTCATTCCTGCTGTCAAGCTATCGTCATTAAATCCTCAGGCATTTAAAAAGAGCTAAAGTTGATAGAAACAGAATTCATCTAAGGACAGCAATATCCCCACCGAGTTTCCACAGTTGCTTGAACCACAAATATCAAATGGCTCTTTCTGCTTAAAAAAGAGGTCACTTATCTGTAAAAAATATATTTAATGTTTCATAAATATAGGGCTTAAAACAAAAGTGCTTCTAATCAGATCTGGCATGAAAAGAAGAAATGCATAAAGTGAGGTAAGTGTGATCTTACCCAGCTGAAGAACAGGAGATGGCAAGGCGTCAGCACATGACTCACGCAGACACTAAACAGTAGAGAGCTAGAGATAATTCTCAGGTAAACTTTGCATGAGCCACTACGTCATTCCTCTCTAACCTTCCTGCATTAATCATGTCACGAGTAACCTTATGCAACCCAAGAAGAATGTCTGATTTACAGGGAGAAAGGCAATGCTAACAGAACAAACACTTTGGCATGTCAAGAAACTCAAGACCAACCTGAATTTCATTTCAACTCCTTAACACACCCCACAAGAAAATAAACCCTTTCCATTCCACAGGAAAATTGCTAGTTCAGGGATTACTGATTAATCAGTTATTGAGAATACAATAAATAATAAAGATGTGCACACAGAGTTGAGTAAAAAGTAAGAGCCTGCCTAAACCTGTAACTCAAAAACTCAAACCAAAACTTTGTTTTGAAGCTTGTTAACAAAGAAGACAGAGTGTCTTTCATGGAAAGCAGGCCACTGGGCAGCTGGAAGAACACACAAATGAGCCAAACAAAATAATCCCTCTGTTGAACACTACTCAGAGAGAGAAAACTTCTGGGATTTCACACAGAGGACATACAAAAGTGTGGTCCAGGGTAAACAGGGATGTCAGAGCCCTGTTCATTCCCTAAGTGATGTCTCTGATTGTGCAAATGGACCTTGAGAGCTCATCAACTCCAGCCCTCAGCACTGAGGCAGGATCAGGTAAACCCAGACCACTCCTAACAGGCGTTTGTCCATCTTGTTCTTACAAATCTCCAATGACTGGGATTCCACAACCTCCCTTTGAAGTCTATTCCAGTGATTAATTACCCTTACAGATAGAAAGTTTTTCCTAATACCTAACCTAAATCTCCCTTAATGCAATTAAGTCCATTACTTCTTGTCCTGCCTTCAGTGGACATGGAGAACAATAGATCCCTATCTTCTTTATAACAGCCCTTATTTGAAAACTATTACCAGGTCCCCCCTCAGTCTTCTTTTCTCAAGATTAAACACGCCCGATTTTTTTTAACCTTTCCTCATGTCAGGTTTTCTAAACCTTTTATCTTTTTTGTTGCTCTTCTCTGGACTTCCTCCAAATTGTCCACATCTTTCCTAAACTGTGGCACCCAGAACTGGACACAGTAGTCCAACTGAGGCCTCACTAGTGCCGAATAGAGAGGGACAATTACCGTCAGTGTGTTACATGTGACGCTTCTTTTAATACACCCCAGAATAACAATAGCCTTTTTCACAACTGCATCACATTGCTAACTCTCATTTAATTTGTGATCCACTATAACCCCCAGATCCTTTTCAGCAGTACTACCACCTAGCCAGTTAGTCCCCATTTTCTAGCTGTGCCTTTGATTTTTTCTTCCTAAGTGTAGTACTTTGCTCTTGTCTTTTCTGAATTTCATCTTGCTGATTTCAGACCAATTGTCCAATTTGTCAAGGGTCGTTTTGAATTCTAATCCTGTCCTCCAAAATGCCTGCAACCCCTCCCAGCTTGGTGTCATCCATACATTTTATAAGCGTATTCTCTACTCTATTATCCAAGTCATTAATGAAACATTGACTAGTACCAGACCAAGGACAGATCCCTACAGGACTCAACTAGATATATCTTATCAGTCTGACAGCAAACCACTGATAATTATTCTTTGAGTACAGTCTTTCAATAAGTTGTACACCCACTTAATAGTAACTTCATGTACACCACATTTCCCTAGTTTGCTTATGAGATTGTGAAGTGGGACTGTGTCAAAAGCCCTACAGAAATCAAGATTTATCATATTTACTGCTTCCCCCCATCCTCTAGGCCAGTAACCTTGTCAACAAAGGAAATTAGTTTGGTTTGGCATGATTTGTTCTTGACAAATCCATGCTGGCTATTCCTTATAACCTTATTATCCTCTAATAAATGGATTGTTGAATAATTTGTTCCAGTATCTTTCCTGGTATTAAAGTTAGGCTGACAGGTCTATAATTCCCCTGGTCCTTCTTGTTTCCCTTTTAAAAGACAGACACTATGTTTTCCCTTCTCCAGTCCTCTGGGACCAAACCCATCCTCCAAGTTCTCCAAGATAATTGCGAACAGTTCCAAGATTGCTTCAGCTAGATCCTTAAATACCTTATATAATTAACATAGAATTGCAGTATGTACATAAGGTTATATAGGACACATCACTTAGTGTCCAAGACAGATATTTTAATTAATTCATTGAGGGAACAATTAGGAAAACAAGTCTAAATGTAAAGTGTGTTTAGAATATTTCTTTTTAAAAGATTGCAATATAACTTGGTTAAGTAAAAATGTTTTGTGGGTTATACAAAGGTTGTTTAAATTAGAATGCAGGGCTACTGTACCCTTTCATAGAAGGAGGGAATAGTTATTTGGAAGAATTGCCAATAATTTGCATGCATCCTACAGGTAATTAAAGGTTATACATTTTACTTTAAAGCAGAGGGAAATTATCCTTCAACTACTGCACTTCAGTACATTTCAATAAAACTTTCATAGCAAGGTAGGAGTATTGTTTATTAGATGCATTGCAAAACATGCAGGGCCTCATCTGGGGGAGCTGTGCCATTGACTTCAGTAGGAGTGGGTTCATACTTGCAGTATTTATTGGAGTGTCCACTATACAAGAGCTTACTGGAGTCTCCATATGTGTATGTAAATATCCCCATAGCATTATTCAATATCCCAGTGCCTGTACCCTTCATTCAGGTTCTTGCAACTTTAAGAAGTGTAATGAATAAGCAAGTTGTGATGCTAAAAACACTACATGTTTCTTTCTTAGCTCCAGTTTTCTGGAACTCTTCCTCTCTCATTTTGTCATCTTAGGGACCAGCCCTGTGAACTGCTGAGCAGTCTCAACTTCATTACTTCAAATCATAGGATTGTGGCTTAATTTTCCATCTCAAAACCAGGTTATCTCCCCTCCAAACACTCCCTACTCTAGTGCTTCAATCTCCTCATCTTTCCCACTTCCACAGCCCACTGTCACATCTACATTGTCAGGTACTAGCTGTCGGCTTTACTGTCCCTGTTGATTATCTGTATTCATTTTGTTGCTGCACCTGTTTCCTTTGATTAAATACTTAAATATTTACTCAGCATTTAAGTATTATAAAAAATAAATACAATGTTTGTAACTTAAATGTATTGCAATATATATTTCTTCTTCTTCCTTGCCACTTCCCTATTCTGGGTCAGCAACTTTTGCAGCATTCTTCCAAAATTCCCAACCATCCAAACTATAATGCAGATTGGTCTATCTGAGGTCCACTGATATTTGGTCCATGGACTGTGTCTTTGGACTCCCTCTTGGTTGTCTTCCGTCCACAGTCATTGCAAGAGCCATCCTACCAATCAATATAGCTCTCCAGTCTCCGCTGGATATGCCCACACCAACATGGTCTAGCCTCCTTCAACTTGTCTTCAACTGAAGCAAAGGGCATTAGGCACTTTACAAACTTGTTTTATTTCCCATCACAGAGAGTTTAAACATCTGACCAGCTCAACATCTTCATTTCCATGGCGGCAAGCATACTGATTTCCTTTCTTGTGACTGGCCAAGTCAAATTATAGTTTTATACTTTCTACCCTATGGGTATTTTTGACACAGAGAACTGGTCTGAGCTCCTGCCATTCGCATCACGCAGCTTCAGTATGATCTAGGTATCACCCAGGAGAGCACCATCATCAGCAACCATTTATCCTAAGTATTGAAATTCTTTCACTCTTCTAAGCTATCTGACTGATATCCTTTACGGTGAGTCCTCCTCCCTCAGCTATCATAACCTTGGTCTTCCCAGTATTCATGTTAGCGTAACGTAACTTAATCTATCACATAGATGATATATGCTGTGTTGTTGCAGCTGTGTTGGTCCCAGGATATTAGAGAGACAAGGTGGGTGAGGTAATATCTTTTATTGGACCAACTTCTGTTGGTGAGCAAGACAAGCTCTCAAGCTACACAGAGTTCTTCTACAGGTCTGGAAAAGGTACTCAGAAGGTATGTCAAAACTGCAATTAAAAACCTGTGGCTGGCCGGGGCCAGCTGACTCGGGCTCGCAGGTCTCAGGCTAAAGGGGCTACAGCCTGGGCTCTAGGAGCCTGCGAGGTGGGAGGGTTCTAGAGCTCGGTCCACAGCCCATGCCTGAACATCTACACCGCAATTAAACAGCCCTTGGCCCAAGCCCTGTGAGCCCAAGTCAGTTGGCATGGGCCAGCTGCGGGTGTTTAATTGTAGTGTAGACATACCCACAGTGTCACAGCTATATACAAGATTGAACAGATAGTTTAACATAGTTAGCACATATTCTAAGGGACCATTCAAGGTGAAGTGGCCCATTAACAGCCCTGTAGTTACTGGACAAAAAGGGGAGTTAATGGATTACAGTTGTTGTAATAAACCTTAAATCCAGTGTCTTTATTAAAACCATGATTTTTAGTGTCTAGCAAAGTTATGAATTTAAGCTCCCAAGCTCGTCTTTTGAAAGTGTTCTACAGGTTTCCTTTGAAAATGTGGACTGATAGGTCACATATAGAGTGATCACCTTGTGAAAAATGTTTACCTACAGGTGAATATTACCTCACCCTTCTTGTCTCGTTCATATATGTGATATGTCAGTTTTAAACAGAAAAATATATAGAATAAAAATTAACCATAAAGAAAATATAACTTTTTTTTTACATCAGTTTGGATAGTTTCCCTAGTGTGTTATATGTATCTGTTTTTTTTAAATGATTAAAGCTATTTTATTAAAACTGAAACTAGAGAGTTGAGATGATTCAGAGGCTTACGTAAATGAACACTTTCCACCTCCAGTTCACCAATTTAAAACCTACCCAGATCCGTAACTGAAAGCCATTTTCTCCTGGCAGCTGTTCAGTGACCTATGTGAAAGAACTTGTTGGTCTAAATTTGTAGCAAGCAGGCATCTGCCTCATCCGCAAATGCATCCAAGCTGGAAGTCTCAGCAGATTGGTTGAGGGCTGAATGGGCCACGGAGACTGAACTAGCCTCCAGAAATGGCCCTTCCAAAAACAGGGTTGAAGCAAACTGTCAGTCCAGTGTCAGGGAAGCTTGCCCTGCCATGTCCAGGGCCGGCTCCAGGCACCAGCCGACCAAGCACGTGCTTGGGGCGGCACCTTGGGGCAGGGCGGTGCTCGATTTTTTATTTATTTTTTGGGGGATTTGGCGGCGCGGCACTCGGAGGGGGGGCGGGGGCTATGGGCGGTGTGGTGCTCGGGGGCGGGGCTTCAGGCGGCGTGGTGCTCGGAGGGAGGCGGGGCTTCGGGCGGCGTGGTGCTCGGAGGGGGGCGGGGGCTTCGGGCGGCGTGGTGCTCGGAGGGGTGGCGGGGGCTTCGGGCGGCGCTCGGAGGAGGGCGGGGGCTTCGGGCGGCGTGGTGCTCGGAGGGGGGGACGGGGGCTTCAGGCGGTGCTCGGGGGGGCGGGGCTTCGGGCGGTGTGGTGCTTGAGGGGGCGGGGCTTCGTGCGGCATGGTGCTCGGGGGGGCGGGGGCTTCGGGCGGAGTGGTGCTCGGGGGGGGCGGGGGCTAGCGCGGTGTGGCGCTCGGAGGGGGCGGGGGCTTCGGGCGGCACAGCGCTTGGAGGGGGCGGGGCTTCGGGTTGCGTGGTGCTGGGATTTCGGCGGTGCTCGCGGGGGGGGGGGGGTGGTACGGCGGGGCGGCGCTCTTCTTTTTTGCCTGGGGCGGCAAAAAAGTTAGAGCTGGCCCTGGCCATGTCCATGTCCTGGGAATATATTTCACGCATTTCAATGCCCAGATCTCTCAATCCAACCCTTTTCAAAGCATTAAGTTCACTTAGATTTTTTTTTAAAACAATTGAAAAAATTGTAAACAAAAAAACAAAACTGAAAAAGAATGCCAAGTGTCCCGAGAGTGTGGGCAAAGGAAGGAATTCTGTGAGAAAACAGATTTCACTTTCAAAATTACTCCAGCGTTAGAAACCGTGAACAAAATTTATGAAGCCTAACTTGTTTATGCTCTTAGAACAATTACATTCAGACTTCAAAGAATGTCTATCAAATATCACAATTCACTCTGTGCATCCATCGCCTTGATCTAAATAAAGTGAGTTATGTCTTTAAAACATTTATTAGGGGACATCTCAGCAGTTTGCCCATAATGGCTATGTCTACGCAGCCCATGGCAGGTGAGCCTCCCAGCCCAGGTTGACAAGACGAGCTTGCAGGGCTCATGCTAGTGCTCTAAAGGTAACTTTGTAGACATCACTTTGAAGTTGTGACTCGGGCTGGAGATTGGACTCTGAAGCCTAGACACAACTTCAAAACACTGCCTACCCACTATTTTTAGCCCACTAGTGCGAGCTCTGCAAGCCTGAGTCTGTCAACTTGGGGTGGGAGGCTTGCTGCCACAGGCTGTGTAGACGTACCCACTTAGCACTATGTCACATACAATAGACTTTTAGATGAACTCTGTCCTGTCTGCACCAATGAGGTCTGTGCTACCAGAAGTTATTTAGAACATATTTGTTATCTACCTTATACACATTAAGGGCCAGACTGACACCCAGATACCCAAGGGTAAAAGGAGGCTTCCCCACCCTGTATGCCCCTATGCAAGGACCATTCACAGTTGCAGACTCTCCCCTCTCTTGACTGAAGAGGCCACTGACTTCTCACACCCCTGGAGACTTTAGCCACCCCAAAGGAGGCCCAGGAGGGGCAGAAGGAAGCATTGCCATGCCCACCCCCCCCCCACACACACACCCCGACCAACATAGCTGGTTACTTGTGAATGGGAGCACATGCTGCATCCTCCCAAGGGGCAATTCAGTGTCGTACATATTTTTCCTACATATGGTGTTCTCCAACACAGGGGTTCTCAACCTGTATATTTCTGAGTCCCTCCAGCCCCCCAACATGCTATAAAAACTCCACAGCCCACGTGTGCCACAATAGCTGATTTTCTGCATATAAAAACCAGCGCCGACAATCTTCAGAAGTTTGAGAGCTTGGGCACACCTGCTGGGGGCTGGGGCTTGGGGCATCAGCCCCTCGGGAGGCACCTGATGGGGCTCGGGGATTCAGGCCCACTCCTGCTGAAGCCCTGAGACCTGGCAGGTGCACCCTGCAGGGCTGAAGCCTCGAGACACCCCTTCCCTGCTAGGCAGAATTCTCTACCCCACCACCCGCTGCAAGACAGAGGTCCCGAGCCTGCCCCTCCAGTTTGGTAGGTGGAGAATGGGGAAGAGCTGCATGTGGCTCATGAGACCACCCCTGTTCAAGAGCAACAAATTCAAATCCCAGTAGGGCCAACTTAACCCTTCATTCTTTTGCGGTAGATAAACTGAATTTAATTTAGTTTGCTGTGTAGGATACTTTTGGAGGAGGAGACCTTTAAAAACAAGGTTCCGTCTGCTTTCCCATCTATAGATTTCAAAAGTACTTTACAGTGTGGGAGGGGTAAGTGTCATTATCCCCATTTTGCAGATTGGAAAACTGAAGCACAGAGTGTGAATTGATTTGCTCAAAGACACACACACACACTGGGTCAATGGCACAGCACAGAACCCAGGTCTACTGACTCCCACCAAGCTGACTCTCATGACACTTATCAGAGTGTTTTACAGTGATTAAGAAGCTAAAATGCTGAGCGGCTAATGAGGAGCTAATGGCTTATAGTATACTTTATGTAACGTTGTTTTTTATTGGTTGTAATTGATTTGAAGTACAGTCCAAACATACAGTGTATGGGGGAAGGGGACCACTGGGGAAGGACTTAAGCATTCTGTTAGAACAATTCAAGGGTGTCCGGAACATGTCCTAAGAGGAAATTCAATTTCACTCTTTCAAGAAACTGCATTAGTCAGTTAATGTCATGAAACAAGGGCCCTAAATTCCATATAGAATGTCAAGGAGTCCATATGCAGATGACATTTGGAAAGAAATATATCACATTGTAGGAAATATCAGAATTTGTTGCTGCTTTGTGCATGTATAATTCTTGAGACACTTGATTTTTGCCTAATTCTTTTTAATAAAAAACTCACAGATATTTGCCTAGGAGCTTTCTAACAATGTTTTTAGATAGTCCGTTGCTAAAAATGGTCAATGTGGAATGGTATCTGATTAGATTTCCGGTGTAAACCTGATTGGTTTGTCAACGATGTAAAACACATGAAAGTCATTTTATTATAATTAGGGCTGTCAAGCGATTGAAAAATTAATTGCGATTAACCATGATTAATTGTGTGATTAATCGCACTGTTAAACAATAGAATACCACTTATTTAAATATTTGGGATGTCTTCCACATTTTCAAATATATTGATTTAAATTTCAACACAGAATACAAAGTACACAGTGCTCACTTTATATTTATTTTTTATTATAAATATTTGCACTATAAAAGTAAAATATAGTATTTTTCAATTCACCTTATACAAGTACTGTAATGCAATCTCTTTATCATGAAAGTTGAACTTACAAATGTAGAATTATGCACAAAAAATAATTGCATTCAAAAATAAAACAATGTCAAACTTTAGAGCCATCAAGTCCACACAGTCCTACTTCTTGTTCAGCCAATCGCTCAGACAAACAAGTTTGTTTACATGTGCAGGATATAATGCTGCCCACTTCTTGTTTACAATGTCACCTGAAAGTGAGAACAGGCATTCTCATGGCACTGTTGTAGCAAGGGTTGCAAGATATTTACATGTCAGATGCGCTACAGATTCATATGTGCCTTCATGCTTCAATCACCATTCCATAGAACATGCATCCATGCCGATGACGGGTTCTGCTCGATAACGATCCAAAGCAATGCAGTCTGACGCATGTTCATTTTCATCATCTGAGTCAGATGCCACCAGCAGAAGGTTGATTTTCTTTTTTGGTGGTTTGGGTTCTGTAATTTCTGCATCGGAGTGTTGCTCTTTTAAGCATGCTCCACACCTCGTCCCTCTCAGGTTTTGGAAGGCACTTCAGATTTTTAAACCTTGGGTCGAGTGCTGTAGCTATCTTTAGAAATCTCACATTGGTACCTTCTTTGAGTTTTGTCAAATCTGCAAGGAAAGTGTTCTTAAAACGAACAACATGCTTGGTCATCATATTTCATGTTATAGCAGTCTCGGATATAGCAGAATGCAGGTAAAACACAGAGCAGGAGACATACAACTCTCCCCCAAGGAGTTCAGTCACAAATTTAATTAACGCATTATTTTTTAATGAGCGTCATCAGGACGGAAGCATGTCCTCTGGAACGAAGCATGAAGGGGCATACAAATGTTAAGCATATCTGGTACATAAATACCTTGCAATGCCGGCTACAAAAGTGCCATGGGAACACCTGTTCTCACTTTCAGGTGACATTGTAAATAAGAAGCGGGCAGCATTATCTCCCCTAAATGTAAACAAACTTGTTTGTCTTAGTGATTGGCTGAACAAGAAGTAGGACTGAGTGGACTTGTAGGCTCTAAAGTTTTACATTGTTTTGTTTTGGAGTGCAGTTATGTAACCAACAAAAAAAATCTACATTTATAATTTGCACTTTCATAATAAAGAGATTGCACTACAGTACTTGTATGAGGTGAATTGAAAAATACTATGTCTTTTGTTTATCATTTTTACAGTGCAAATATTTGTAATAGAAATAATAATATAAAGTGAGCACTGTACACTTTATATTCTGTGTTGTAATTGAAATCAATATATTTGAAATGTAGAAAAACCATCCAAAAATATTTAATAAATTTCAATTGGTATTCTATTGTTTAACAGTGCAATTAAAACAAAAATTAATCACAATTAATTTTTTTAGTTAATCGCATGAGTTAACTGCGATTAATCGACAGCCCTAATTATAATGATTTCAGAGTTTAAACATATTACTTTAATTCCAAATTCCTTCAATATATCCTTTGGCTTTAAAAATATTAATAAACAATATTATGAGAGGGAAGTCATAGGAACATACATATAATCCATGTAAGTAGAAACATGCAATATAACAGTTTGGTGGAGCAGAGTGGAGGATTACTGTTTATTTAGAAGTTATATTTGAATATTTTAAAAGCATATGTCTTGCATATATATTATTGAAAGGGGAAAATTGTAGAGTTTTGAAGAATAACAGCATTTGATGTTTTCTTCAGACTATGAACATAACATTAAATGTGTATATTATATTTTAGATCACAGATGTATAACGTGAAGCAGCACTTTTCTAATATGTCCTTACACATGGCTGATGTAACAACTTTCTGACAATGATGGAAGAATGGAAGGTCATACTGTCAAAACATGGCATAATCTTGAGAAATTAAAAAATGTAACTGAAATACAGAATAAATTAGATGAAAATATTTATGGTATTTTGACAATGGAAATATTTTCAAAACACACGACTTTCAAAAGAAGTTGGGTACCCAACTGCCCTTTGTTGATCTAGTGGGAATGCTGAATGACCATATGAATAGTTTATATTAACAAGAGCAGAGCACTAAGTACAGAAGTATGACAAGGAAAATAATAGAACTCTCCAGGGTTATTAGAAAAACAAAACAAACTAAACCAACACAAAGTTTGCTGCAATCTATGACTCAAATAGTGATTAAAGAAAGCAAACAGCTGTTTGGTTCTTAACAAAAGAGTTCTGTCACAATGAGTTAAGAGATATTACATTGTCATAAGGTGACATAACCAGCTGTGAAATTTGTGTGAATTTACTTTTTCCCTTTGGATGGTTGTTCTATTAAGTACTACAATGAGATGGGATTTGCCACACAGAGCCAGCCCACTGGTCTATCCAATCCAAATCTAATCTGCTTCAAAGACTGTCCAATAATTGATGCTTCAGAGAAAGATGAAAATACATAATCAAAACATAGCTGATTATGTAATATTGCACATCGGGCAAAAAGTTCTTCCCTAACCCTGAAGCATAAGTTTCAATTCTCCTTACATTAGATCACCATTGGTCATAAAGATATCTGGTGTTTTTTGTTTTTAATCCCGGCTGTAATAACTCAATGGCTTTCTTGCAGCCAAGAATTCAACAGGCTAACTATATGCAGGTGTGACAAAGTAGATCTACAATTCAGTCCTGCAAAGAAAGGAAGACAGGGTGATTGGTCTTACATATCTTTGCTCATCTCTAACATTACGATTTGTTATTTTCTTTTTGCTGGAAAGGTGGCACTTTGTATATTAATTTAATTCAGCTGTGCGGGGAATATTCTTGTAAATTCCTCTAGTTCCCATAAAAAATAAACATGATAGTCAACTGCATTCTAGAGTGATTTTTATATTTCACACTATTTCATCAGGAATATGCCCTCTATAAGATCTACATAAGAATAGAAAAACAGTCAGACTGGATCAGACCAATGGTCCATCTAGCCCAGTGCTAGATGCTTCAGAGGGAATAAACAGAACAGGGCAATTTATTGAGTGATCTATCCCCTGCCATCCAACCCCAGCTTCTGGCTGTCATCTCAACATCTTGCTAATAGCCATGACCTTATCTAGTACTTTTTTGGACCCTGCTATAGTTTTGGCCTTCACAACATCCTCTGGCAACGAGTTCCACAGGCTGACTATGTGTTGTGTGAGGAAGTAATTCCTTCTGTTGCTTTTAAACCTGTTGCCCATTAAATTCATTGGGTGATCCTGGTTCATGTGTTATGTGAAGGGGTAAATAACACTTCCTTATTTACTTTCTCCACACACCATTCATGATTTTATAGACCTCTATCATAATTCTCCTCAGTCATCTCTTTTCTAAGATGAACAGTCACAGTCTTTTTTCTCTCTCTTCATATGGAAACTGTTCTATACCCTTAATCATTTTTGTTGCCCTTTTCTATAACCTTTTCCATTTCTAATATATCTTTTTTGAGATGGGGTGACCAGAACTGCATGTCATACTCAAGGTGTGGGCATACCATGGATTTGTACAGTGGCATTATGATATTTTCTGTCTTATTATCTATCCCTTTCCTAATGGTTTCTAACATTCTGTTTGCTTTTTTAACTGCCACTGCACATTGAGCAGATGTTTTCAGAGAAGTAACCATGATGACTTCAAGATCTCTTTCTTGAGTGGTAACTAGGGTTGCCAGGTGTCCGGTTTTTGACTGGAACACCTGGTCAAAAAGGGACCCTGGCAATTCCGTTAAAACTCTGGTTAGTGGCTGTTGGCGCAATCTGGCTGGCAGGCTCCGCGCGGCTCCTGGAAGCAGCCAACATGTAAAGCTCCTAGGCAAAGAAGCGGCCGCGGGGCTCTGCTGCGTGCTTCTCCTGCCCACAGGTGCCAGCTGTGCAGCTCCCATTGGCCGGGAACCGCAGCCAATGGAAGCTGTGGAGCCAGCGCTTGGGGCAGGGGCAGCACGTTGAACCTCCGGGGGCTGCCCCTTCGCCTAGGAGCCGGACATGCCAGCCACTTCCAGGAGTGCCTGAAGTAAGCACCACCCAGCTGGAGCCCACACCCCGAAACTCCTCCTGCGCCCCACCCCCCTGCCCCAGCCCTGAGCCCCCTCCTACACACCCAGCTGGAGCCCTCACTCCCCCTGAACCTCAGCCTCCTCAGTCCCAGCCCAGAGTCCTCTCCTGCACCCCAAACCCCTCACCCCTGGCCTCACCCCAGAGCCTGCACCTCCCATTGGAGCACTCCCTCCCTCCCGTACCCCAACCCCCTGTGCCAGCCTGGTGAAAATGAGTGAGTGTGGGGGAGAGTGAGTGACGGAGGGAGAGGGAATGGAGTGAGCAGAGGGTGGGGCCTTGGAGAAGGGGCAAGGCTGGGGCAGGGCCTTGGGGTAGGGGCATACGGTTTTCTGCAGTTAGAAAGTTGGCAACCCTAGTGGTAACAGCTAATTTAGACCTCACTATTTTGTATGTACAGTTGGGAATATGTTTTCCATGTGCATTACTTTGCACTTATCAACACTGAATTTCACCTGCCATTTTGTTGCCCAGACTCACAGTTAAGTGAGATACCTTTGTAACTAAAGATTAGATTTAACATTTTCACACACCCATATAAGTATTTGCAAAATTGACTTAGGTGTTTAGGAACAAAAGCCTCACCGAAAGTCACTACAGATCCAAAATCTAGCATCTACCTGTTCAAAATATTGGAATAAGTAAAACTTAAATCAGAATACGTAATTGAACTGAATGGGGCCATTAGGTTTGTAAACCCCAAAGTGTGTTTTATTATAAGGGGCGATATTATTCTAGCGAAGACGACATTAAATCGTCTGTTTTATTCAATTTTATAATAAGGACTACATGGCACAGTACCTCAAAAAGCAGAGGGAGTGCTATTTTGGCGGTATATGAAGTGACCTGTCAGTGACTTGGGAAAAGAGATAATTCATCATGTCAAAAATGCAGTGAGACATCAGCATAGACTGGTAGAATTTCACAAATCTTAAGAGTTCACTAAAGAGTTATCCAGAATTCATGAGCTAATGCAGACTAACTGGTGCCTTCTCCTCCTGCACTGTCATTATCTATCAGTAATAGCTGGTTTAATCCTAAAAATATATTATGTGGTTTTCACTTTGGCACTAGATTCCAGATGGAGTGGGCAAAATATGAAATGTAATTTAGTTTGAAAAGGCTCTCTGTGTATATTCAATAAATGAGTTGCCCAGTAAGGTCAGAATAAAAATTGTTTTTGTGATTCCAAAGAGTCACATTCAGCTTTCCCTTTTTGTTCTTTGTTACGTTTTTGGATTTTCTAAACATACAGACCACTTATTTTATGCCTCAGCATACAGTAGGCTTTTGATTTTTGCCTAGCACTTTATTTTAGTGACCAGCCTTAATCTCCCTAAAACATCAACTCAATGAGCTGTAACACAGTAACTCAAATGAAAAAAACAAACAGTTCCTAGCCTTATAATAGTCAATATCAGTGCAATGCCATTTCCCAATCATGCTCCCAAATCTGCCATGCAAGAGGCACTGAACCATACAATAGACCAAGGGGCATGCTTGACATAGCTTGCACCTATTAACTCATAAACATGGATTTTTAGAATAAAAAATCCCAGCATAAAGTTCGCTGCATTTTTCTATTTTTCATTATGAAGGAAAATTACATTTTTACTATGTTACAGGTAGAAGAAATGGAACGAAAACATACAATTTATATACCTCTTTCATGGACACAGACCAATCTGACCAATTAAAAATGATGAGCATGGTCTGTATGCTTTACAATTCAGATGGTAGAAATCCTAAACAGAACCACAGGCTTCCTCCGAATAAATTGCTTTGCAGAAATTTACCAAATTAGGGCCTAATCTAAAGCCTACTTAAATCAATGGACAGCTTTGCATTGACTTCAATAGGCTTTAGGATCACGCCTTTAAGTAATGCCTGCCTATGCTTGTTATAAAACTATGTTATGAACTTTTCTTTTTTATTCCAGATTCATACTACAAGAGACAATTCTGAACACTATTACGGTATGTGACCAAGTGGAAAACTCTCTGTTTGCAAACAGAAAAGTACAAAACTGGTAAGAAAGATTTTATTTTCATGTTTTAAGAATTTAGTAAACAACCAATAATACAAAAGAAATAGCACTTTGTTTTTATTTAGAAAGATACATGCTAAACAACAAAACCAAAAAAATCATCTGAACCTGTCACATTTTCAAATTATCTATATAAAAGTGTCTTGTAGAGTGACTGTTAATCAAACATGTCAAGGTTTTTCAAACACTCTTAGTTTATTAGGGTCCGTGGTTTCTTGGGCAAAAGCTTTGGAAGAAGTTCTTATATCTCCTGAACTGAACTGGCACCATCCTGAGAATCCTTTTTTATTTTAAAGCATTCAGTACAGAATGTAAAGCTAAAAACTTTCATTTCCAGTCAGTTCAGAAATGTAGCTCCTATTTAGTTAATAAGTTAACATGTGCATTTAGAGATCTACAGATCCCTAATTCATCTTGTTACCTAAAGTATGAAAAATGTATTTAAGCAACAAAAATCAGATAATCAACTCCACTCTTTCGCAAGCTTAATAATCTCTTCAAACTCATACAAAAATTGTCAAAAACACATCTGATTCCTATATATTATTGCCACTAAGAAAGCAGCTTCATGGAGATAGCAATCTGTAATTAAATTACATCTGAATGGTGGCTATTAGCGTACCGCATGTATCAAAATGAGTTTTTATTTGCCATTTGTACACTAAGTAACCAAGAACAGTCTTTTGGACAGAAATACTGTTGCTGTAAATACATTTTTGTATAAATTTAATTTCACCATCTAATTTAAATTAACTTTATTCTTGTAGTATGTAGCCCTTTGAGAGAGCATATTTCTGATCGTTTTGCATACCACATGTACATTTCTAGAACATGTCCTTTTTTTTTTCTTTGCACCCTTTTTGGATATTATCACTATTGTATAACAAGAATGAGGTCATCTAGGATTGTACAGATAGTTTACAGCAGCTGTTAGACATTTCTTTGAAAGTACAAGAGCCTTTAACTCCTTATTTGCCTCACAAAAATAATTTTTCAGCCTGACATGGACACCACAGAAATAATGGCACTTCCATTTAATGCTTTCAACCGGTTTGTTTTAAAAGAATGGATTAAACTTTATGCTTGGGTATAGGAAAGCAGAGAGAATTTAAGTGACTTGCACAAGTTCACAGAGATTTTAATCAGCAACACTGCCGGGAAGTGAACCTTATTGACATAGGTCATTTTAAGAAATAAGGCTCCAGTTCAGGAAAACATTTAAGCATCTGCTTAAGTCTATCCCGTGCAAAAAAAAAAAAAAAAAAAAAGGCACCTAAATACATATTTAAGTGAAAGTCCCATAGACTCAAGTGAGGTTTAAGCACATGCTTAATTGCTTTGTTGAAGAGAGATGGACTTAAGCATGAGTTTAATTGTAAACAGAGTCTCAAGTTCTTGGCTGACTTGCTAGCCACCTAATTCCCACTCATGCTATCATTTGTTCAGATGAACTGATGTAAGTAAATGTAGGCGCCCTAGTGAAGACACGGCTTCTCAGCAGTTTTGACTGGGGACTTGTCTACACAGCCCCACAGTGTGGAATACGGGGGTGTGAACTGCAGCACTTATATGCACTAAAGTGTTGGGCTGTAACTGCCCTTTGCTAAAAGGTACCTTGTTCGCGTTAACATAGCCCTGATTGAAACAGGGCTACATTAATACTAACTAGGTACCTTTTCATTCGCGCTAGCAATGTCTACATAGGGCAGTTACAGCCCAATGCTTTAGTGCACACTGCAATTCACACCTGTGTGGTCTGCACTGGTGGGCTATGTAGACAAGCCCTAATGTAATATAAAAGCCAGAAGACACTGCCAGTGAGGAGGAATTGTAGTGTAGTCAGGCCTATCAAGGCCTTGTCTCTATTAGTTCCTTGCTCTCATAAGAGAACACACTCCCAGTTCAGTTCTACTCTTGCAGGGCTGATTTGACATCCCAGATTGCATGATTTTCTGTAGTACACCTCTGTTCACAGAGGAAGAGGGAAGGAAACCTCTGAAACATTGTAGGCTGCCTACCCTGTACAATTTCTTCCCCCAAGCCATCACTATTCTCTTTCTATCCAGGTTCCTCAACTAGTTGTGTGTCATTTAAAATTGCTCTTACACAGAAGTTATTCAGGTCTCCTCCTCCTCAATTACACCTTGGGAATTTGGGCTCTGAAAGCTTTCATTGTGGCATCCCAGGATTTGTTACAATTCAGGTTAAATATTCATAACAACAGTCATCAAACTGCTCCTCCCAAAAAAATGTCTCTAGCTCTCTTCCACATTGCGATTTCAGCATGAAACACCCTCCTTCAATTGATCCTTAAGGCCTCTAATATATTCCTCCGAGATCCACTCCTCCCATAAGGACTACAATAAGCTAGCCAACTAATAATGGCAAGGCTGAGGAGTGGTTGGGTATCACTGAAGTAATATATATAATGAGTATAAATATGGGACATATTTCAGTGGCTGCCCTGCCTCCATCTTCATGTGACAAAAAGAATGACAAAACTAATGAAGGTGATATGTAACTATCACCACTCAGACAGATTGGCTTGTGTTCCACTCCCCCACTCTTCATCTGTTTTTGTTTTATTAGATTGTAAATGCTAAGGCAGGGATTCTCTTACTATGTATTAGTGCAGCATCCAGCACAGTGGCATCCTAATCCTGGCACCCTGACTGGGCACTACGACAATACAAATAACAAGCAAATCCTAAATTCAGGTCATTATTCAATGTTCCATCCTTACTTGGGCATAACTCCCATTGACTTCACTGTAAAATAAAGTCATCATACTGGACTCTCTCACAGTAGGGAAGTTTCTAAATATGTTATGAGCAATCACTTGGGTGTTGATGACAAGCAATTTTACAAGATCATGTTTGAGTAACATAATGTCTAATACATATACAAATAACACTGCTCTACAGCCAAAATGCTTCTGAAATAAATGTAGTCAAACTTTACTAATTCTGGGTCACTGAGAACGAAAATGATGCTTAAAATTGTTGATTGGCTCTAGTTTTCAAGATATGCTATTGGGTCAGTATATACGACCCTTGACTTGGGAATGGCGGAGGATAAGTGAGTTATAAAGGGAAGGGATCTCAATTTAAACCAGAAATGACTAAAATACATCTTTGACTGGATCTATGAATAAATCTATGACTGGGTTTGGACAGTACTGGCTTTTTAGGCAAAACAATGAATGATGCAATCTGAAGCTGGTATTGCGCCATACGTGATATGAATTGCATCATGTTATTCCTAGAAGTCATGGATGATGCAATCATAACGAAGCTTACATCACTCTGCTGAACAAATTGCCCTATATCAGCTCTAGAAATCATACAGTGTCGTGCTCTCTTATTTGTCAGTGTTTGATTTTGCAAAGGAACACATTTCTGTTTAGCCAAAGTGAGCAGAGATGCCTCGTACTTGTGTGAACAGTACAGATAACTTCTGCTATGTTTGTGGTGAAGTGACTTTTGCATCACAAAAGTGCAGAATAACCACTATGGCTAAGAAAGCCTATTACCTTTATTTTGGATGCAAAATTGGAGATCAGGACAAGAGGTGGGCCTCACACATATGCTGCAACACTTGTGCAACAAATCTTCGCCAGTGGTTGAACAGGAAAAGGAAATCTATGCCTTTTGCAGTGCCAATGATTTGGAGAGAGCCAACAGATCATACCAGCAATTGTTACTTCTGCATGGTGCCTCCAGTTGGGAAAGGTGTGTCAAAGAAGAAAAAGTGGACTGTGCATTATCCAAACATTCCATCAGCTATACGCCCAGTACCACATGGAGAAGGACTGCCGGTTTCTGATGCACCAGAATCATTCTCACTTGAGTCAGACGAGGAAGAGGAAGAGGATGAACCATCAATGTCACAGGACCCACATTTTCTCCCATCCTCCTCCTCTGAACCACACCTCATAACACAAGGTGAACTGAATGACCTTGTCAGGGATTTGGAACTACCCAAGAGTAAGGCAGAGCTGTTGGGCTCCAGTCTACAGCAGTGGAATCTCCTGGCAGGTGATGTTAGGGTTTCCATGTTCCGTGACCGTCAAAAGGATCTTGTCCCATTCTTCTTCATGGAAGGTGATCTTGTAGCCTGCAACAACATCGATGGTGTGATGGCAGCCCTCAACATCGTTCACGATCCAGATGAGTGGAGACTGTTCATTGATTCATCGAAGATGGGTCTTAAAGCTGTTTTACTGCATAATGGCAATGTTTTGCCATCAATTCCAGTTGGTCATGCAGTCCATATGAAGGAAACCTATGACAACATGAAACAACTTTTGAGGTGCATAAACTATGACCAACATCAGTGGCAGCTTTGTGGCGATTTGAAGGTTGCTGCTCTCTTGCTTGGTCTGCAGACTGGATACACAAAGTACTGCTGTTTTCTCTGCGAATGGGATAGTCGTGCAAGAGATTCCCACTACATCAAGAAAGATTGGCCACTCTGACAGTCATTGGAGCCTGGGAGGAAAAGTGTTCAGCATCCACCACTTGTTGAATCAAGGAAGATTTTGTTACCACCCTTACACATCAAGCTGGGTCTGATGAAGAACTTTGTCAAGGCCATTGACAAAACACAAGCAGCTTTCAAGTACCTCTGTGGAAAATTTCCAAGGTTAAGTGAAGCTAAGATAAAGGAAGGTGTCTTTGTTGGTCCTCAGATTCGTGAACTTCTTCGAGATGATGCATTTGACCATGCACTGCGTGGCAAGGAAAAGACGGCATGGAAAGCCTTCCAGTTAGTGGCAATAAATTTTCTTGGAAACAACAAGGCAGACAACTACAGGTTGTTGGTGGAAAAACTCCTCAAGGCATACAAAAGCCTTGGTTGCAACATGTCACTAAAGATACATTTTTTGCACTCTCATCTAGATTTTTTTCCACCGAACTGCGGAGCAGTGAGCGACGAGCATGGCGAGCGATTTCACCAGGACATTGCAACAATGGAGAAATGCTATCAGGGCAAATGGAGCCCATCAATGCTTGCAGACTATTGCTGGACAGTGACAAGAGATGCTCCATTTAATGAATACAAGAGACAAGCCAAGAAGCGCCGAGTAGACACTGAATAGGACTAAACTATGTACAGAATAGTTTTTTGCCTTTTGTTTCATAATAAATTTTATTTATATAACCCTTTTGCTGATTTTTAAAGTGTTACATAAACAGGACAGGTGAAATACTATTATCATGTAAAGCAACCATAAACACATGAAAAGACCTAGGTTTACAATTTATGATTAAAACTCTACTATCTACACAATATACATAGACATAAAATGTAAAAACTTAAATATCTTAGAAACAGTAGCCAATCAGTTGTTTTAATTGTCATATTTGAATTCAGCACATCAAAATACATAATAAATAGCACATTTTATCTCTGAAGCAGACGACTTCTCAAAAATTGTAGACCAGTGTAATCACAGTGCCATCTTACATATCTAGCTGATATAGCCAGTGGAACTCATGGCTGGGCTGCAGAATTATTTTATAATTTGGATAATCCTAAAACCACTGAGCCTGATTCAGAAAATGAACTAATTTGGATAGCTGATTACTTAAATCACAAAGTAGACTGATGCTTTCACTCACATGGCTCATCCTCCTATCTAAGATACTTATATGGCCCCATTACCATCATATGATGAGCACCTCACAATCTTCAATATATTTATCCCGCAGGAGGATGGGGGATGAGGTACTATCATTCCCATTTTACAGAAGGAAGACTGAGGCACAGAGAGACTAAAGGTCAGTTTTTTTAAGGAATTTAGGGGCCTAACTCCCACTGAAATCAAGGGAATTAGGCCCCTATGTTTAAAAATCCTGGCCCTAAGTGACTTGCCTGAAGTCACAAAGAATGTCTGTGGCAAACCAGAGAATTGAACCCAGGTCCTCAGAGTTCCAGGCTAGCACCCTAACCAATAGGCCAATCTTCTGAGTGCCTGTATAGTTAAGGCTGATGATACAGAGTCCACCAGTTGCAATCCAGGAACTCCAGCTTCATCCCAGGTAGGGAGGCAAGTTTACATCATCTGTGTGGAGGAAGGGCAGAGAACGCTTGGGGCAGAGCACTGAACAACATCTGTGCTGGAACTAGGAGTGGTTCCCATCTTATACAGGGTTTATAGTTTGGTTCAATGGCTCTCAGCACCCCCACTATAAAAACTGTTCCAGCATGCTTGCTGAACAATGGCCAGGTTTTAAAGCACATTATAAGGCTTATCAGCGTTGTTCTGTCGAGTCCCACTTGGCTGTTTCATTGAATGTAAAACAAAAAATAATATTTACTAAATAGAACCAAAGAAGCATACCTAAGGCTTTGTCTACACTATGCAACTTTTAGCGACATGGCTGTGCCGCTACAGCCGTGCTACTAAAAGGTGCGCATTGTAGCTGCTGTTTGTCGGCAGGAGAACTTTCTCCCGCCGACAAAAATCTTTCACCCCCAATGAGAGGCAGCAGCTTTGTTGGCGGGAGAGCGCTCTTGCCGACAAAGCACTGTTCACACCGGCGCTTTTCATCAGTAAAACTTTTGTCGTTCAGGGGTGTGGTTTTTTTAACACACTGAACGACAAAAATTTTGCCAACAAAGTTCCAGTGTAGACAAAGCCTAAGGCTGTGCAAGCAGCAGAAACTAAATGGAATTTGTATACACTCTACCATAAGATGGCACCAGTATTTCCCTCTCCTACTATCACCACAAACTTTGCTTGAGTTTTCAGGCTGGATCACTGGTTGTCTGACCGTATCTCCATGAGATCAGGAGGATTAGCAGAAGCCATTTTGATTCATTTTCTCAGAGGAATGTTGATGCTTCCTTTTGCAGCATGGCATTAAAACTCTCTTACTGCCCCATCTGTTAAGACCACATTGGATTTGATGTGTGGGAACAATGGCCTTGCAAGACACCAGGATCCAAGTTAGTGTCAACGCAAAAAAAGAGAAGAAACAAACTTTAAGACTTGTGGCAGTTGTTACATACTGCCTAGTGACCAAATAGTACATCCTCACTAGCAAGAGATCTGAGAGTCTGGTAGATTGCGCTGCCCCCAGGCAAAGGCAGGTTTATGTGATTGGGGACTCCTTACTGAGGAGGTTAGACAGGCCTGTAACCAGGGCAGATCCGGAAAACAGAACGGTGTGCTGTCTGCCGGGCGCTAAGATACGGGATGTGGAACTGCGGTTGAAAAGGATCCTAAAAGGAGCGGGTAAGAACCCCTTGATCATCCTTCATGTAGGAACGAATGACACGGCTAGGTTCTCGCTAGAGAGAATCAAGGGAGATTATGCCAGGCTGGGGAAGACGCTTAAGGAAGTCGAGGCTCAGATTATCTTCAGTGGGATTCTGCCTGTTCCTAGAGAAGGACAGCAAAGGGCAGACAGGATTGTGAGGATAAATAGCTGGCTAAGGGAGTGGTGCTATAAGGAGGGCTTTGGGATGTATGGCCACTGGGAGGCTTTCGGGGACAGACAGCTGTTCTCGCGGGATGGACTTCACCTGAGTAGGGAAGGAAATAGACTTCTGGGAGGGAGGCTGGCTCATCTCATCAGAAGGGCTTTAAACTAGGAACTTGGGGGAGACGGTTGGGAGATGTCCAGTTGATCTCCACGCCAGATTCCAACACTGAAAAAGAGGGCGAGGAGAAAAGCACAGATATAGGTAGGGGTAGGGAATTGGACATAAGAAGGAGGGGGCAGATGGACACTACAGGGTCCGTACCAAAGTGCATAACTAATGGGAGAAAGGATAGACAGCATACGGTAAGATGTTTATACACCAATGCGAGAAGCCTAGGTAACAAAATGGAGGAATTGGAGCTCCTGGTCCAAGAAATGAAACCTGATATCGTAGGAATAACCGAAACGTGGTGGAATGGTAGTCATGACTGGAGTACAGGTATGGAAGGGTATGTGCTGTTTAGGAATGACCGGAAAAAAGGTAAAGGCGGGGGTGTGGCATTGTATGTCAATAATGAGCTAAAATGTAAAGAAATAATAAGTGATGGAATGGATAAGACGGAGTCTGTCTGGGCAACAATTACACTGGGTAAAAGAACTACTAGAGCCTCCCCTGAGATACTGCTTGGGGTGTGCTATAGACCGCCGGGATCTAGCCTGGATGCGGACAGAGAACTATTTAATGTTTTTAAGGAAGTAAAAACTAATAAGAGCTGTGTGATCATGGGGGACTTTAACTTCCCAGACATAGATTGGGGAACAAATGCTAGTAACAATAATAGGGCTCAGATGTTTCTAGACGTGCTAGCAGATGAATTCCTTCTTCAAGTAGTAGCTGAACCGACGAGGGGGGATGCCATTTTAGATTTGGTGCTGGTGAGTAGTGAGGACCTCGTTGAGGAAATGGTTGTAGGGGACAACCTTGGCTCGAGTGACCATGAGCTAATTTGGTTTAAACTAAATGGAAGGGTTAACAGAAATAAAACTATGACTGTGACTAAGGTTTACGATTTCAAAAAGGCCAACTTTAATAAATTAAGGCAACTACTTAGGGAAGTGGATTGGGCTAACATAATTAGAGAGCTAAAGGCAGATGAGGCCTGGGATTATTTCAAGCTGAAGTTGCACGAGCTGTCCGAGGCCTGTATCCCGAGAAAGGGGAAACGGTCAGTAGGCAGGGGAATTAGACCCAGCTGGATGAGCGGGCGTCTCAAAGGGGTGATTAAGAAAAAACAGAAAGCGTACAAAGAATGGAAGAGAGGAGAGATCGGCAAAGAAACCTACCTTATTGAGGTCAGAGCATGTAGGGATGCGGTGAGAAAGGCCAAAAGCCGTGTAGAGCTGGACCTCGCGAGGGGAATTAAATCCAATAGTAAGAGGTTTTATAGCCATATAAATAGGAAGAAAACAAAGAAAGAGGAAGTGGGGCCGCTGAAGCTTGCAGATGGAGTGGAGATTAAGGACAATCTAAGCATGGCACAATATCTAAATGAATATTTTGCGTCGGTGTTTAATAAGGCTAATGAAGGGCTTAGGAATAGAGGGAGCGGGACAGAGGGGAATAAAGGAGGGGCAATTGACATTAAAGTATCAGAGGTGGAAGCCAAACTTGACCAGCTAAATGGGACTAAATCGGGTGGACCGGATGATCTTCATCCTAGAATATTGAAAGAGCTGGCGCGAGAAATTGCAAGCCCCTTGGCGATAATTTTTAATAAATCTGTAAACTCGGGGGAGGTACCGATGGACTGGAAAATAGCTAATGTGGTCCCTATTTTCAAGAAGGGGATAAAAAGTGACCCGGGTAACTACAGGCCTGTTAGTTTAACTTCTGTAGTATGCAAGGTCTTGGAAAAAATTTTGAAGGAAAAAGTAGTTAAGGACCTTGAGGTGAATGGCAATTGGGACAAATTACAACATGGGTTTACGAAAGGAAGATCGTGCCAAACCAACTTGATCTCCTTTTTTGAGAAAGTAACAGACCTTCTAGATAAAGGAAATGCGGTGGATCTAATTTACCTAGATTTTAGTAAAGCGTTTGATACTGTGCCGCACGAGGAATTACTGGTTAAATTAGAAAAGATGGGGATCGATATGAAAATCCAGAGGTGGATAAAGAACTGGTTAAAGGGGAGACTGCAGCGGGTAGTACTGAAAGGGGAACTGTCGGGTTGGAGGGAGGTCACCAGTGGGGTTCCTCAAGGTTCGGTTTTGGGTCCGATTTTATTTAATCTATTCGTTACTGACCTCGGAACCGAATGTAGGAGTGGGCTGATAAAGTTTGCGGACGACACAAAGTTGGGAGGTATTGCCAATTCGGAGAAGGATCGGGATATATTGCAGGGAGACTTGGATGACCTTGTAAATTGGAGTAACAATAATAGGATGAGATTTAATAGTGGGAAGTGTAAGGTGATGCATTTAGGGATGACTAACAAGAATTTTAGTTATAAGTTAGGGACGCATAGGTTGGAAGTGACGGAGGAGGAGAAGGACCTCGGAGTCCTGGTTGATCGCAGGATGACTATGAGTCGGCAATGTGACGTGGCTGTGAAAAAAGCTAATGCGATCTTGGGATGCGTTAGGAGAGGTATTTCTAGTAGGGACAGGGAGGTGCTGCTTCCGTTATACAAGGCGCTGGTGAGACCTCATTTGGAGTACTGTGTGCAGTTCTGGTCTCCTATGTTTAAAAAGGATGAACTCAAACTGGAACGGGTACAGAGAAGGGCCACTAGGATGATCCGAGGAATGGAAAACCTTTCCTATGAAAGGAGACTCGAGGAGCTCGGTTTGTTTAGCCTAACCAAAAGAAGGCTGAGGGGGGATATGATTGCTCTCTTTAAATATATCAGAGGGATTAATACCAAGGAGGGAGAGGAATTATTTCAGCTTAGTAGTAATGTGGATACGAGAACGAATGGATATAAACTGGCCGTGGGGAAGTTTAGGCTTGAAATTAGACGAAGGTTTCTAACCGTCAGAGGGGTAAAATTTTGGAACAGCCTTCCGAGGGAAACGGTGGGGGCGAAGGACCTCTCTGGCTTCAAGATTAGGCTTGATAAGTTTATGGAGGGAATGGTTTGATGGGATAATGTGATTTTAGTCAATTAGGCATTAACGGGCCATCGCGGGTAAAATGAGGGTCCGGCTGTAGAATCTTGCCTGTATGCTCGGGGTTCTGCTGATCGCCATATTTGGGGTCGGGAAGGAATTTTCCTCCAGGGTAGATTGGCAGAGGCCCTGGAGGTTTTTCGCCTTCCTCCGCAGCATAGGGCAGGGGTCGCAGGCTGGAATATTCTGTTGTGGGTGGGTCAGCTTTTGTGGCCTGCATCATGCGGGAGGTCAGACTAGATGACCATATTGGTCCCTTCTGACCCTAAAGTCTATGAGTCTATGAGTCTAAGAACTTCCCAGAAATATTCCAGTTTGTGAAAACAATTTTAAAATTACATCATTCCTTCAGGATTCAAAAACAAAACATATTAATCTTGTCTTCAACGTGTGGTATGTATAAATTGGCACCTAATTCTGTTGAGATAAAAGCAGCAAATTCTTTAGGGATAAATTACCTTTGATGGAATGGAAAAGTTGTTCAATACAAAAAGTTTAAGGGATAAAGTTTAATTTTCAAATTAAGGCCTTCATTCAGCAATATGTGCCTAATTTTAAGAACGTGAGTAGTACTATTGACATTAATGGAACTATTCATGTGCTTAATGTTAGGCACCTGCTGAACTATCTTGCTTCTCTGGGGCATATACAAGATTTAGATGAAAATTTAAATCTCAAGATTTCAAAGTGAGCAGCTTTATTTTGAAACCCTTTCTGAGGAAAGGAAAAAATAGCCTAAGAGAGTCTAACAACTACATCTATTTTGAAAGAATATGAATATTTCACCTGCCTTTCGTCTGAGGAACTCAAGGAGTTTTACAAACTTCACAGCACCCTTGAGAAATGGGTATCATCATATCTATCTTATAAGTAAGAGGCAGCAGCAGAAACAAAACAGGAATCAATTTGCTGGAGTTATCAGCAAGCCAATCCCTGCATGTTTGGGTGCAAGTTCAGTGACAGACGCCTATAAAGACCAACATGATTTAGACTAAATATCAGGAGAGCTTCCCTAAGCCTTAAGAAGACTGCAAAATAATTTCCCAAAGAAAAATGGTGAAAGGCTCATCCCTGGAAATACCTAAAACTAGACTGGACAAAGCAGTAGAAAATAACTAAAGAGAACAGTCCTGAACCAGTGAGTCAATCAGTTCTAGGACATATGTTTTTTTTTTCTTTGCATCTCTAATTGCTATTAAAATTCTCTAGGATCTTGAGAAAGAAAGGTAGACACTTCAGTTTGGTGCTGCATAAATGCAAGCCTGAAGCAGTTACAGTTCCATGTTAAAATGTCAGTTAATATGCTCAAAAATACATGCAGATTTCTGACAATGAGTCACTCCCACTCCATTATAAAACTACCTCAACAGAAGCCCAGATTATTTCAGCCAGTACAAATTTATTTTTTTATAACCTTTTTTTTTACCTTGTCAGATCAGGTTAGCTTCATGCATCAGTTTAATCGACTCTCCCCAGCAGCCCTTGTGTAAATTGGGCTGTGGGAGGTGTTGAAAGATAAAGGAGCCTGAAGCAGTTCCCATACTGCCTTTTTGGTAAATGTAATAATCAGCTTACAGTTGTTTCACAATGTCAATGGCATTAAACTATCAAAAGATGTTCTTCAACAATGGGGATTACACTGTCATCTTTCTTCTTAATAGAATACCTTGTAATGAAGATATTTGTTTTTTGACCGCAAGAGGCTAGGAACCATGCAAAAAGTACTGACTCACAATTAGTGCTCTAATGGAGGTATCTGTTTCTTATTCAATAGGAGTCCTGAGTCACAGCTTGATAAACATGTTCTATGCTGTCCTCAAAATATAGTAATACATAAAGAGATCCTATGATTTAACACACATGTTGTCATTCTCATAAGACACATCCCTTCATAAGAAAGCCAATTCCTTAGGAATATGTAGGATGCTACCCCAAACTTATACAGATGCTGTTCATTAACATAAGTCTTTTTTTTAAAACAAGGACGTTGGACATCAGACATTTCCAAATTCCATTCTCTCTCCCCTACAGAATTTGTATAGTGAGTACAGAAAAGAAAACCACGGTATTTAAAATTCCAGTCCGAAGCAACTGGCAATGGCTCAGGGTTTAATATAGATTAGTTCCTAAAATCCTCATCTCAAGGACTATTAACTCCACTTGGAGCGCTGGGAGGGAAGTTAAGATAGCACATGATGTAGGACTGGTTTGGTCAGTTCTGGCCCAAAATACCTTTCTAAGTTAAGTAACATCTCCCGTAGGTCATTCAGTTTTACAGTACTTCCATTGCATGCAGTCTGAGAGCGCTCAGTTACAGCAAGACAAATCTTAATATTACAATTATATTAAAAACATCAAAAATAAATGCATCGGTTACAACTTTGGTTGTAATAACATCATGAAAAGCACCATAAATATTGGCACTCTCAGCAGAGAGGTTAAGGATTGAATAGACCTGAAGAATGATCTTCCTCTCACTCCTGAAGATGGTTTCTCTAGATCAGGGTTGAGTCATGTCTGCCATGCTGTCTGACAAGCTCACCCATTGCCACAGCCCATGATTTATCTGATCTTTAACAAGAGACCTTCATTCTTCAGGACTACAATCCAGCACCTTTCACCAGTACTAATTTCACATGGAAAGCTTCAGAGGCAAACAGAAGATCTTAAAGTCTCCAACAAATCTACTGAAAAATGTGTATTCAAGTGAAATGTCTCAGCTCCATACATAACTTCAATATTCCTCTTAGAGAAGGGTAGCAATTTAATTTCACACCTGTTGTAAGAACTTGTTACTATATACAGAAACATGAATAGTTTTCAATGGAAATAATTACTCATAGCAGCTGCAATTTGCAATATAAAGCATCAGACATGTGAAGTTATTCTGCCTTGCCACTGTATTAATTAATGGATGGAAAAAAACATGTTACAGTATCAACTTTCAAGAACTGTAAGTTGATACTGAAATCCTACATCATACACCTTTACATTTAGGATATCATCAGAAGCCCCTGATGAATTTATGGGCTAGTACTCCATCTAGAGCATTTATTTTCCAAATGTAAATCTCTGAAACCCAATTAATTCTCTAATGCTTCAGCAACTGAATTTCAGTGCATCACACTGGACTCAAATTCATTTTTATTATACCAGCAAGGGCTAGATTTTTTTTTTAAATGTCCTTTTACCTTGGCAAGATTGGTTTCTCTCAAAGCACAGTATTCTATTATAAACTGTTGCCTTCCGGTGCCTAAATTTGCTTTGTACAGAGCATCTTCTTACACTAAACAAATTATTTTTCACTCTCCAAATTTCCATGAGAATGAACATCAAACTTCCAAATCATGGATAACTAAAAAACAAAGTAAAATAAAATACATGATATACAGGCCAAAATCATTAAATTTGGATGCCTAAAGTCAGGCTCCTGAATCCACATTTAGGCATCTAAATGAAAATGGCCTGATTTTCAGATGTGCTCAACAGCTGCAACTCCCAACAAAAGTAAAAATCTTCAGAACTACCCATTGGGTGTCAATTGTGTTTAGCACCTCTGAAAAAAAATGAAGCCATTCATTTATTTGGGGAGATTATATCTGGCACGTAGGCATCTTTAACTTTAACTTTAGACATCCAATTTTGGACATAGCACTTTACATGGTACTTTCCTTCTTCAAAGAGCTGTCAAAACCACTCAGTCCTCACAACAGCCCTGTGAAATAAGTCATTAAATATTATCCTCATCTTTCAGAAAAAAGCAAGGTATGGAGAAGCGACTTGCTTAAGGCCACACACAATGTCTGTGTCAATGAAGGAACTTTCTGCCTCTCTGTCCTGCTCATTGGACCTTTTCTTCACCCCACCCCACGCCCCCGCCCCCCGAGGTGCTCCTCAGAAGAGATTCCAAAGTATGCATAAGATTAACTCTGTTGTTCAACAAAGTTGAAAGTACAATATTGCCTGACATTCACCCCTAAACCCCAACTTTCCTGGTCCCATTTCCTCCACAATGACGGGGAATTAGGACTTTATCTGTATGTCTGTTTATTCCACCTCTGCAGTCTCCTTTCCACCTGGGACTAGGCTCCTATGTCTTGTCCTATCCTGAGCCCTGCCAAACATGGGGGAAGAGGAAAAATTACTTAGGCCTTGTCTACACTGGCAAGTTTCTGTGCAGTAAGGCAGCTTTCTGCGCTGTAACTCCCGAGTGTACACACTGCCAAGCCACTTTGTGCACAGAAACTGCACAGTTGTAGCGCTTTAAAAAAAACCAACCCAACGAGAGGCGTACAGCTTTCTGTGCTGGGGCTACAGCACTGTGGTGCTAGTGTAGACACCCTGGTCGATTACAGCGCTGTGATTTGCCTCCGGGAGATGTCCCACAATGCCTGTTCTCACCTCTCTGGTCATTGGTTTGAACTCTACTGCCCTGCCTTCAGGTGACCAACCTTCATCCCCACCCCATACATTCCTTTGGAATTTTGAAAGTCTCCTTCCTGTTTGCTCGGTGACACGTGCATTGGTCTCAGTGCATCTTTCCAGGTGGCCATGCCTGCTCCACGCACCAGGCGATCCCCCACTTGGAGCAATGCCGAGCTGCTGGACCTCATCAGCATTTGGGGAGAGGAGGCTGTCCAGTCCCAGGTGCGCTCCAGCCGTAGAAATTATGATACCAATGGACAGATTTCACAATGCATGAAAGAAAGGGGCCATGACCAAGACACACTGCAGCGCAGGGTCAAAGTGAAGGAGCTGCGGAACGCCTACCACAAGGCACGGGAAACAAACCGTCGCTCTGGTGCTGCACCCATGTGCTGCCGGTTCTACAAAGAGCTGGACGTGATACTCGGTGGCAACCCCACCTCCACTGCAAAGTCCACTGTGGATACTTCGGTGGCTCGCGTGCCAGTCGATAGTGGACCGAGCCAGGAGGAGGAAATCTTGGATGAGGAAGGGGAGGGGGACCCAGAGGCAGAAGACGACTTGGAGGTCAGAGATGCATGCAGCCAGGAGCTCTTCTCTACCCTGGAGGAGGCTAGCCAGTCACAGCTGTCGGATCTTGGTGAAGTGCAAACAGGAGAAGAGACCCCTGGTAAGTGGATCTGATTTTGGGAATCGCTAAAGCAAGTTGTTGGGGGCAGGAGGGTTGCAGAAAGCAGGCTTGTGTCTATATGATGCGCGTACCACCACATGCCTAGTCTGAGCAGCGGAACAGGTTGTTGATTGACTCCCTCACTTCACGGGAATCTCCCTTAGAGATCTCCAGGAATCTCTCATGGAGATACTGGGCAATCTGCTGCCGCAGGTTCTTTGGCAGAGCTGCTTTGTTTCTTGCCCCATTAAAGGTAACTCTGCCGTCACTGAGGGGTGGGGGGACCATTGCTGCACACAGGCGAGCTGCATAAGGGCCAGGGCAGAAGCTGTAGTCTTGAAGAAGACCCGCCCTTGATTCCCTGCTCAACATCAGCAGCGAGATATCTTCCATAAAGAACACAGCCTGTGGAAAATGTGGGGACAGGAATGATTATCAGGCCCCCGCTACGGCGCTGGGTCTCCCCAAGAGCCACGTGCCCAGCGTACAGTAGGGTCTGGGAACAGAGATTTCTCTTGCCCCCGCGGCTACTCACCATTTTGGGGGTCTTGTGGCTCATGTGTGCTTGCCTGGGGTCAGCCAGTTAGTGACAGGGATCTGAATAGTGGCTGTGTTTTAAATCACTGAATCAGTGGTCTCTGTGTTGCAAACAATACTGCTTCTGTAAAACGTTGCGTTTTGGCTTCACAGCTATGACCTTGGGAGCCCAGCCTCCCTCTTTGTTATCGCCAGCTGAACGGCTGCACAGAATTAGAAAGCAGCCACGAAGAACTAAGGAGGACTTTCTGTGTGAGATCATGACGCACTCCGCCGCCAAGAAACAGGAATTGAAGGAGTGGCGGGACAGTGAGAAGAGGGACCGAAAGGAGAACGCGGAACGCCAGAATGAAGCCATGAATCATAGAATATCAGGGTTGGAAGGGACCTCAGGAGGTCATTTAGTCCATCCCCCTGCTCAAAGCAGGACCAATCCCCAACTAAATCATCCCAGCCAGGACTTCGTCAAGCCTGACCTTAAAAACCTCTAAGGAAGGAGATTCCACCACTTCCCTAGGTAACCCATTCCCGTGCTTTACCACCCTCCTAGTGAAAAAGTTTTTCCTAATATCCAACCTAAACCTCCCCCACTGCAACTTGAGACCATTACTCCTTGTTCTGTCATCTGCTACCACTGAGAACAGTCTAGGTCCATCCTCTTTGAAACCCCCTTTCAGGTAGTTGAAAGCAGCTATCAAATCCCCCCTCATTCTTCTCTTCTGCAGACTAAACAATCCCAGTTCCCTCAGCCTCTCCTCATAAGTCATGTGCTCCAGCCCCCTAATCATTTTTGTTGCCCTCCGCTGGACTCTTTCCAATTTTTCCACATCCTTCTTGTAGTGTGGGGCTCAAAACTGGACACAGTACTCCAGATGAGGCCTCACCAATGCCGAATAGAGGGGAATGATCACGTCCCTTGATCTGCTGGCAATGCCCCTACTTATACAGCCCAAAATGCCATTAGCCCTCTTGGCAACAAGGACACACTGTTGACTCATATCCAGCTTATCATCCACTGTAACTCCTAGGTCCTTTTCTGCAGAACTGCTGCCTAGCCACTTGGTCCCTAGTCTGTAGCAGTGCATGGGATTCTTCCGTCCTAAATCTGCACTTGTCCTTGTTGAACCTTATCAGATTTCTTTTGGCCCAATCCTCTAATTTGTCTAGGTCCCTCTGTATCCTATCCCTACCCTCCAGCGTATCTACCACTCCTCCCAGTTTAGTGTCATCTGCAAACTTGCTGAGGGTGCAGTCCACGCCATCCTCCAGATCATTAGTGAAGATATTGAACAAAACCAGCCCCAGGACTGACCCTTGGGGCACTACGCTTGAAACTGGCTGCCAACTAGACATGGAGCCATTGATCACTACCCATTGAGCCCGACGATGTAGCCAGCTTTCTATCCACCTTATAGTACATTCATCCAGCCCACACTTCTTTAACTTGCCGGCAAGAATACTGTGGGAGACCGTATCAAAAACTTTGCTAAAGTCAAGGAATGGAGTCAAGTCATGGAGCGGCTCTTAAACATCATGGAGCGCCAAGAGGACATGCTCTAGGCGATACTAGCAGTGCAAACCGAGCAGCTCCGCGCCCGCCCTCCCCTGCAGCCGCTGTCACAAAACTCTTTCCCATGTGCCCGCCCAGACACCGCCAACACACTCTTATCAACCTGCTGGCTCCAGTCTATACCCGCAGCATTCCACTCTTCCCCCCTCACAGTCCAGCACTGCAGATTCCCACTACCCACTGCACTCAACACCCATCCCTCCGCAGTTTAGCCCTGCTGAAGTACAGTACCAGCTGCATTGTATTCCAAAGGAGAAGGTTGGATATGATCCTCGGACATACAAAAATCTTTAACCACCCCTGGACCCCACCTCCTCGTGGGACCCTCCCGTCCCCCATCTCCCTTAGTGCTGATGTGTTTTTTGGTTTGTCTCTATCCTCCAGTTGTTTTTTAATAAAAGAATTGTATTGGTTTGAAAGCAATCTTTATTCTATTAATTGAAAGTAAACAGAGCCCTGCAAAGCAGCAGGCAATTTTCTTAAACCTTCATAGTGCATCATCTGCACTAATCACAATCTCCTCCTAGCATTACAAGCACCACACTGCCGAGCATAGCAACAAATATTTGTAGCTTTCAGCTTCAAATTGCTGCCTCAAGGGATAGCGGGGCCAGCAGCCGGGACCCCGGCTGGCAGAAGCGTGCCAGTAAAAATCGGCACGCGTGCCGTAGGTTGCCAACCTCTGCCTTAGTCAAAGGTTCAGCTGGGATTTATAGGCACCAGGATGAGCTATGGGAGCAGGCCCCCAAGTGGTCTCCCTTCTCCTTTCCCTGCCCTTTCCTCACCCTAGGCTTTCTCACTTTCGGGCCTCTAATGCGTGACAGAGGGATGCACCCTTCAGTCCTCATCCCCAAGACAAAGCCCAAGGGAGTGACTGTCACCTGGGCCCAAGTGGCAGCTCCACACACAGTCTCTCTATTATGCTCTCTGTTCTATACAGCTTCTTATACTACACTCATCTGCACACCTTCCAGAAGTGCATTAAGCAACTAAAACATCCCATGCGGTTCATTTTCTCCTTCGTCTTTTCCCTGGGGGTAAAGTGCATGCGTAGAGATATGTTTTGGTAGAGCTTGTTTCCTCCCCATTTCCACCTGCAGATTCTCCTATCCCTCTGCCCCTCTGCTGTGCAGCTGGGAGGCAAACTGAATTCTACTCCCACAGGAGAGTTTATTAGCAGGGGGAAGGAACTGATGATCTGACTCAGTCTGCAGCTGCTAATCAAAGCTCTGAGACAGTCAGGAGCAGGGGCCAGGATGGGGACAAAGTTCCTAAGTGCCTCCCCTCTCACAACAGCAGTCCTGGGTACAGCTGGCAGTCATGCATCTAGAAAATGCCTATAATTCCATTGTCACGTCTGCAAGCCGAGGGAGCAGAGGACCCAGACTCAATGCTTAACCAGGCAACTGCAAATTCGACAAAGCTATTTCTTACAAGTACAGTACAAGTCCATAAGGGGGTCTAGCTCTCAGCAGTTACGTATTGCACAGGTGGTCTGTATAACTTCACAAGGATTCTGTTCTTAATATTTTTCAAAGTCTGCACACTACATTTATTACTGTAGTCTTGCCTAAGCCTTCAAACTATTTTTATGAGGCCCTGAACAATAATAATTTAGGGTCAAGTTAAACTTGCTAAATTGAATTATATCCAGTACAAAACCTTAGACCTTACATCCCAGCAAGTCCCAATTATCAGGGAGAACACAGACCTGGTATTGAATGGGACATTGCTGGTTTAATAAATGTGGGGACAATGCCATCGAGATAAGGATTTGTCTATATTAAACATTTCTCAATCACGCCCTAATGGGAAGCAATCTATTTTGATGTCCTTTTTACCCACAATTTGCACTTTAAATCCAGGCACAAATGCTTACATTTTTTAATGATAGCACAACCATCCTTTTCAACTTTTTGAAGTGAAAACAAGGATGATCTACAGCACCCAAAGTGGTATATATAGAACCATGGGAAGGTTTCCACGTCACCTTTCAAATGCAGGTGAGCCAACAGTCATATACCACTTAAATAAGAACATACACCCAGACTGCAGGAAGAGAAAAGAACAACATTCCGTCCTAGCCAAAACAGACCAGAAGCTTTACATGGCTCACCTGGTGGGAGATAATGATTAACTTTTTTTTAAAAAGTCTATTCAAACAATGAACTTTCCTGCTACACTCTTTGCTGTATAGAGAGCACTCCATAAGAGGCCTCATTGTGACCCTGATTCAAACTATTTATTCATGTGCCTAACTTAAGCATATGAATAGTTAGTTTGTTAGTGGAACTGCTCATGTACCAGGGCCGGCTCTAGGTTTTTTGCCGCCCCAAGCAAAAAAAATTTTGGCTGCCCCCCGTCCCAGCCCTGGGCTCCTCGCCGCACCCCCCTGCCGCCCCAGCCCTGGGCTCTCCTCCACCACCTGCACCTCCCTGGCTCCCCAGTCCTGGGCTCTCACCCCTTGACCCGCACCCCCCTGCCTCCCCAGCCCTGGGCTCTCACCCCCCCGACCCGCACCCCCCTGCCTCCCCAGCCCTGGGCTCTGACCGTCTGACCTGCACCCCCCTGCCTCCCCAGCCCTGGGCTCTCACCCCCCCTGCCGCCCCAGCCCTGAGCTCTCACCCCCCCGACCCGCACCCCCCTGCCGCCCCAGCCCTGGGCTCTCCCTCACAAACACACACACACACACACTGGGTCTGGGTTCCCCCTACCCTCCCACCATTGCCCCCCCACACACACCTCCTGCTGCCCCAGCCCTGGGCTCACCCCCTCCCCCCCACCTGCACCCTCCTTCTGCCGCAGCCCTGGGTCACTGGTAACTCGCTCCCAGGGCAGGTCATTCAGCTGGAATTTTAGATGTGCACAGAACACAGACAGGATTGGTTCCCATATGGTTACAGAACTGCAGTAAAGTGGAACAATTTTCAGCTTGTGTGATTGGAGGATATCTGGATGCATATTATAAGACTGTCCTACATAAATGAGGAAAAGTTGAGGTGCCTTTATTATTCTTTTGTTCCACTCTTTCTTTCTATGGGGAATTTGCCAATGCAATATCACTGTCTTCATTTTAAACAAACAAACAAACAAACAAACAAACAAACAAACAAAAAGGCAATGGCTGTTGAAAATAGCAATTCCAGTCCTAATAACCACTGGGAAGCTTTCTTGCTCAATTTTATCCTACTTTTTCTACAGCAAGTTACAGTGGATCAGTATATTTGATTTGGGAGAAATGAAGTAACAGCTGCCCAAACTGAGCTTGAGCACTCCTGAATTTTGAGGTGTTCAAATCTGGAAGGCAGGTGCTGGGGAGGGGCCTGTGGCTCCGCAGGGGAGCACGGCAGCATGTATGCAGCAGCGTGTCTGGCGCTGCGCGAAGCCAGACATGCTGGTCTGAGTGGCACGGTAAGGGGGCTGGGGGGTTGGAGAAGGGGTAGGGGGTTCCGGGGGGGCAGTCAAGGGACAGGGAGCAGGGGGCGTTGGATGGGGCGGAGGTTCGGGGGGGGCAGTCAGGGGCAGGGAGAAGGGGGGGTTAGATGGGTCAGGGGTTGGGGGGGCAGTCAGGGGACAGGCAGCAGTTGGATAGGCATGGGAGTCCCAGGGGTTTGTCAGGGGACAGGTAGGGGGTGGGGTCCTAGGGGGGATGTTGGGGGGTCTCAGGAGGGGGCAGTTGGGGACAAGGACCATTGGGGCTTAGATAGGGGGTGAGGTCCTGGGGGACAGTTGGGGCAGGGGTCCCGGGAGGGGGTGATCAGGGGACAGGTAGCAGGGGGGTTGGATGGGTTGGGGTTTCTGTGGGGGACAGTCGGAGGGAGTGGATGGGGGCAGGATGGGGCTACCCTCCCTCCCCTTGGAGTGTCCTATTTTTTGAATGTTAAAATATGGAATCCCTACCTTCCCAGTACAGCTCTCCATTCAGAGCAGGCTGCAGCATGAGGTCTCAGCTTCCTCACTCCCTCCCCCTCTTCCCTGTTGGTAGTGGCTAAGGGAATTCTGGGAAATGTAGTTCTTTCCCTGCTCCAGGGCTGGCTCTATAGGCAGGGAGCTAACCAAGGAACTACAGCTCCCAGGGCCCCCTGTTGGTCCTCAGCTCCCATGCTGGATCCCTGCCGCCCCTGCAAATGGGCTGCCCCAAGCACGTGCTTGCTTTGCTGGTGCCTAGAGCCGCCCCTGTCATGTACTGTAATTTTAGGCAAGTGCTGAAGTACCTTTATAAACTGAGGCCTACATTAAAAGAACATTTTATTTGCATGCAAATAAAATTATGCAAACAAAGGGTCTAATCCTACAAAAATGCACTGGGTGTTCTACTTACTACTGTAAGTAGTCCTAATGACTTCCACACAACTTATTATTACGTGTAGTGCTCACTACTGTCAGTTGTCCTGTTGTCATCAATAGGACCATTCCCAAGAGAGAGCACTAATACCTAATAGGGTTTGCAGGATTGGTCCCTAAATTTAAAACAGTCTTTGGAATTATCAAATAACCCACTATTTATTAGATCAATTTACGATTTAAAAGGACAGTACAGTAAGGTAAGTTAGAGCAACAAAATGCTGTTACCTCCATTACTAACACCATCCAAGATTACTAAAATTGAAAGGATTTTGAACAAAAAATTCTTGTTTACTTGTAACCATCAGTACTCTACGTTTACTTTTTGCATTTTCCTTAGATTTTACTATGAAAACTGTTCTTGATCTATGCACCAGACCTGACGCTCTTGGTATTTCAACTGGAAATGCTGCAAGGAAATTACTAAATCTAAAAGAAAAAAAATGTCTGCTCTGGAACTTAAAACAATTAATGAAGACATATATGTTTAATATTAAGCTTTATAAAACTACATTTTGAACCTGACCAGATAGCCTCTTTAAAGCCAAATAAATAAATGTTTCATCAGATTTATACTGGCAACAAGAGTTGCAGAAATAAAGGCCCAATCCTGCAATCCTTAAGGTTTGGCTACATGCTACTTTTATTCTGAGTGCGAGTGTCGACACAGAAGTTTAATGCAGTTTAACTAATCTACTTTAAATTCACTTTCCTGAGGCTGGTCTACACTAGAAAATTTGATAGAACTATCTACGTCGCCCAGGGGTGTGTGAAAATCCACACTCCTGAAAAATGTAGTTAAGACAACCTAAGTCCCTGTGTAGACAGCACTAAGTTGATAGAAGAATTCTTCCGCCAACCTAGTTATTGCCTCACGGGGTGGTGGATTACCTACATGGAAAGGAGAACCCCTCCTGTCTGTGTAGGAAGTATCTACACTGAAGTGCTACATTTCAAGTGTAGACAAGCCCTGGGTGTCACCAGATAGACAAGCCCTACTCGCATAAGTAATCCTTGTTCATGTGAATAGTCCCACAGACTTCAATAGGATTACTTGTGTGAGTAAAGGTCAAAGGATTCTACCAGGTGTACCCTGATTTCTACAGTGCTTTGCTAAGTAGCAAGAGTGGAGGAAGGAACCTTTTTTTTTTTTTTTTTTTAATAAGAGTAATTCTGTTTTTTCTAACTACACATAATCAGAGTGCAGAAAAAAAGTAATGTTCTCTTGTCAGAGAAATATTCCAATTTATTACCTGTGACCATGCCTTCCATTCTAAATGGCATGTACTGAAACCAGAGGTTGTTCAGGTCTGGATATCCTCTTAATCAAGGTAAAACCACTCCACTATTAACATGTTTTAAATACTTATTCACGCAACAAAAACTGAATTGATCAGAACAGAGTGTTAAGAAAATTTATTCTCTTACAGAAAGAATATATACTTTTAATCTGCTAGTGTGTCTTAATACTAAATACGCACCTTTTGCCTGTTAGAATTACTCATTTCTAACCATTCAGCAATAAAACATCAACAAAAGCACCTTTAAAAAAAATTAAGCAAATGTTCACAAATTAACCTCCTAGATGTTGGAAGTGAATTTTTTCTTCTGATATGAATATTGTCTCACACTGGAGGGTTGAGCCTATGTATCTAGACTGAATGGAAAAAGTGCACTACGCCATCAAACATGGGGGATGTGATGGACGAGATTCATAAGGAAGTGGGCATATTAGCACCTGAGCTGAGCCACTTCTGAATATATAAAGGGCAACACCAAGGACTATGCATTGAGGATAAAGGGTCCAATCCTACAAAATGCTAGCGTGCCCCTGTGAAGCGCTAAGCAACCTCAACTCCTACTAAAGTAATATATGTGTTGAGGGTGCTCAACAGTTCCCAGTAGCTTCTGGGTGGGGTCCAGTGTCTGTTTAACTTTTGGGAGGGTGGAAGATTTGTGCATGAATGCAAGTATTAACCACTTGTGATGTTTCTGTCTCCATCATCTCACCTCCAGCCAAACAACTGCACAAAGCCCAAGTCTGTCCCACCACCATCAAAATGCCACTCACCACAACCAATAAAGGCCCCAATCTTGTTCCCACTGAAGTCAGTGGCAAAACCATCTTTGACTTCTTGTTGAAGATCAGTCCATAAACTCCCATAGAATCTTCTTGTGCCATGTATTTCCTGGTCTAACTGAGTAATCAGAGATCTCCCCACACCATGCCACTCCTGTAGCTCAGTATCACTACATAGCCATGTGTCTTTTTGTGTTTTCCCCCTATCCTTGACTCCCAGCAGCCATCAGGATAGGAATTGTTCACAACCATCTTTATCTGAACAAGTAGAAAAACAAAGAAAGGAACAAATGACAATGTGTTCAAAGCCGCCTCTGAAATACATGTTACCCTCAGAAGACTGAATTACAACATAATCAAAAACAGGACGAAATCACAGCTGTGGCTGCAAATCAGGAACATACTTCCTTAAGTATGAAGCCTATGTAGTGGAATTGTGAAGTCTGCTATCTAATAACAGAAGAAATTTACAAGTTCCACCCTTTGCCCCTCCAACCAGACATGACAACCTAGATACACAAAATTTCAACCAAGAAAATTGGGGACATACAAGAGTCAATTTTACCCAGCGTACAGCCATCCATTCCACTTCCTTTTTCAGTGTGGAGGCAATTTAGTTTTACTGCTTTCAAGAAACTTCCTATTAGAAAGCTGTGGTTTCCAATGGATTTTTATTGCATTTTCCAAAGTTACATCATTGAAGTTGGGTATATTCCCAAGAGAGCTGAAGGGTCTAAAACTGTAAACTACTACAATAAATAATAATGAATATCATGGCTTATAAAACCTGTAATCTGAACACAGACAAAAAAGAATTTTCACCTTATATAGTTACCTTTCAAAATCTGCACTTTTCATGCTCCCCTTTATTTGCCTGCCAAATATGTACAGCCACAGCCACCAATTAATAATATTAACCATATAAAATATATAAACAATCACTCAGAGCCAGAGGCATGATTTTACTTAGGCTCATTTCAGGCAATAAGAGAAAATTAATCTCAATGAAAATACCTCTTGCAAAAAAGTAGCAAGCAACAATAGAGCTGAAGTGATAAGCTAAATGGAGACTTCTATATTCTTCACATTATTATTTATTTGCCGAGGGCCTTGTGCACTTTACAATAGGTAGAAAGTAGCAAACAAAGGGCATGATCCTGCTGTCAATGAGATCAACAGACGGTTTGCACAATGAGGTTTAAAAAAAAAGAAAAAGAATCCATGCCCTCAAAGAGATTACAATCTGAAGTCCCAATCATGCAGAAGTAGAGAGCACCCTCAACTCTAATTGAATTTGAGAAATGAGAATGCTCACAACTTCATAGATGATGTTTGTACCTTGCATATCTGGGGCCTCCTAGTAAAAATAGATACAGTGCAGTGTATTATCACTGTCAATGCTGGCAAGTCAAAGGATGACCTGGTCCTAGTGGCAGGGGCGGCTCCAGGCACCAGCAGAGCAAGTTCATGCTTGGGGTGGCAAATTCTACGGGGCGGCATTCTGCCCAATCCTAGGGCGGCACGGCCGCTTTTTTGTTTGTTTGTTTTGTTCACCCATCCGGCCGCCCTGTAGGGGGCGGCGGCGCAGAGGAGGGGAGCGCTCTGCTGGGAGCGGGCTGCGCGCTCCATCTGCCCCAGCCGGTGCCAGGTCTGTAGCAAGGCCGGCAGGGCAGCCCGCGTCCTTCCCTCCCCGCCGACCAGAGCGGCGCGGAGCCCTCCCGGCAGGCAGCGGCAGGCGGGGCCGTGTGGCGAGCGCCCCACTGAAGCCCTGGCCGCCCCCCTTCTCTCTCTCCCCCCGCTCCTTCCCCCTCCCCCCCACTAGCCGGGGCACGTCTGCAGCTCAGGGAGTCCCCCTGCACCCTGGCTCCGGCCGCCCCGCGGGTTTTTTCTTTTTTCCCTGCATTGCCGCTCCGGCTGCGCCGCAGGTTTGTTTGTTTTTTTTGCTTTGCTGTTCTGGCCGCCCCGTTGGTGTTGTTTTTTTGTGCTTGGGGAGGCAAAAAAGCCAGAGCCGGCCCTGCCTAGTGGATCTTTGGCAGAGGATCAGCGTTTGTGTCACAAACTGGCAAGAGCTGGGTGCATGATGGAGCAGCATTCTTTCCTCAGAGGATAGGGAATAAGCTCTTATCACTCTTCAACATTCCTTCCCTCTGACTAACCTGGGCAGTGCCACAGGAAGCAGGATCTAGCACAGGGGTTCTCAAACTGAGGGTCAGGACCCCTCAGGGGGTCGCGAGGTTATTACATGGGGGGTCGTAAGCTGTCAACCTCCACCCCAAATCCCGCTTTGCCTCCAGCATTTATAATGGTGTTACAAATTAAAAACACTTTTTTATATATTTAAGGGGGGGTCGCATTCAGAGGCTTGGTATATGAAAGGGGTCACCAGTAAAAAAGTTTGAGAGTCACTGATCTAGCACTCTCTGGGAGGGAGGTCATCAAGAGGACTGAAGACCTGATCTTGACAGATTCAAGTCCCATTAGTCTCAGTTCAAAAGGTGTTGTTGGTGCCCAGTACCTTTAAGAATTGGGCCCTAAATCTGGAAAAAAAATGGAAAATACTGGATGACCCTCCATGAGGGCAGGAGTAAGGGTGGGAAAAACCCTGCAATGCTTTTAACGTTTCTATTTTATGTTAGTTTACAGATCCAGGAAAGCAGCTTTTCAGCATATTTCTTATACAATACAAAAGACCTCTGTTGTCCAATTTGGGCAGGTTATTTGTGTCTGGCATAACCATGACTAGGTGTTAATTTACAATTATAAACTCATTATTATTACTGTTTAATAAACAAAGCAGAGAACAATAACAATAACATGTGAGATCACACCTTCTGTATTACAGTATATACAGAAGGGAATAATTGTGATAATACAATATTCCTCTAATTACTGCAGCACAATGTAGTGGTTCACTGAACAAACTACATCTGAACTGGAGCTTTATAATGAAAAAGGAAAATCCAGATTATGAATTAGACGAATGCTCTAAAGTGACAGTACAAAAGAAAACTTACATGGTTTAATTTCTGATTGAATGAACTTTGAGGCTTACTTTCAGATTTCTGGGTGGCTGCAGAATAAGGTCATTTATGAGGGCTGTGTGAAATCTGTTATGAAATCCAACACTAGGGTGACCAGACAGCAAATGTGAAAAATCAGGTCAGGGGGTAGGGGGTAATAGAAGCCTATATAAGAAAAAGACCCAAAAATCGGGACTGTCCCTATAAAATCAGGACATCTGGTCAGCCTATCCAACACCCTAGGATTAATTACAAACTTGAATCTCAAACTAGTTTTGTTGAAATCCAGATGCTTAGATACCATGGTGATGAGTATGGTATAAAATGTCTGGAATGAGAAATGCTGCTCTAAGCAGTCTTAAAAGTGGGGTGCATTCTCCTAGGAAGTACAAAGGAGAGATCAAAGGGCACAAAAGATGCATAAATTAAGATGGGTAGGCCTTTAAAAGCAGGGCAAAGTTGCAGAATGGACGGGCGGAAGAACACAAATTGATCCATTTTCTGAAAGTAGAGCACAAGCTTTCAAAAGTTTGAGAATGCTGGATTTGAGCGAAGTTGATAAAACTTTTAGAGCAAACTTGGGTGATCCTTAGTTTTGTATGGTTTACGTGAAAAACCAGGTGAATCCAGACACCCATGCAAGCCAAAATCAAAATTTTGATGAACTCTTGCAAACCAAAACTGGATATTTTACATCATTTGTAAAATCCATAAAAATTGATACAACTGAATTTTTAAAATGTTAATTAGTTAATGTCTCTACAGCACTTTTGAACATGAAAAACTCCAAGTATTTTTGTTTGAAGTTCAAGTAGATCATCCCACACAATGCAAGGGAAGCACAACAGAGGTTTGGGCTTGTGCATAGTTGTATTATTCATGTCTTGATAAAATTATGGGACATCTGTGCAGCTTTTTTTCTCTTCCCCCCTCCAAACAAGAGTCATTTACGCTCAAACTAAGTAGCTAATGATCAAACAAGTAGAATAATGATCCTGATTGTCCTTTAACACGCTCACCATAGACATGAGTTCATGAGCGAGACAGGCATGCGGCCTCATCAGACATTAGTAAACACTTTTGATCTTCCTTTGAAGAAACTATTCTCAGGATATTCAGAAGCCTGTGGTTTATTTTCATGTGTGCAGGAGAGCAATGCTGAAGAGAACACTCCCACACAGAGAAAGATCTCAGCAGTTATGCTTGTTAAACTATCCCTGAAGAAAAAGAGCAGCAAATTAGGAAGCGCTTACTGGGCTGTATTAAGGGTACAGTTTTATTCTTCAATCCACACAGCAATCTCAGTTGCCCATTCTACATTTCTTCTACATGCGTAGAGCTCCCATTGCTGTCTTTTGCTGTTTTGAATACAGCCTTATCTCTAACTCCACAGCAAAAATGAATGAAGCTGGGACTAGAGATGGACACAAGTGGTTAGGAAGCTAATGTGCACTTAGAGGCCACAACGACTTTTTTCTTTAAGAAAAAAAAATATTTTAAAAAAATCAAAACAGTAAAATCCAAAAACCTGGTGGTTGCTTCCTCTTATTTCACCTAGAACTATAAATCTGACATTATAAAACCATCTGTTTCTTAAATTGGATTATCATGGGAGAGATCAGATTAGCAAGAAGTTCTCAGAATACTTTAGGCCACATTACTGGAGAGCACAAAGACATCACCACATAATTTATCACAAACTCTGCTTTAATAGAGCAATTCCACCTACCACCACAAGGGGATAATCCGCATATTGCGAGTAGCACACTGGCAGGTAAAAAGGAGAGTGGGGAGGTAGATTTAAGCACAGAAATCAGACATGGAAAAGTCACATTAGAGCGTATCAGCTCATTTTTGTCCACCTCTCTCTACAGAATTGTTCTCTATACTCTATTATAGTGTTTTGTATATGGCAGCTTTGAAAAGATGTTTTAAACATGAATACATTTTGCCCAGTTAAGTAGCACTGCAAGAAACTATCCAGTGGATACAATTTTGTATAAATAATTACAATGTAGCACTAACACTAATAGCCTGTCAAAGACAGTAGCCTGTACCAGCTGTTTCAGAAGAAAGTATAAGAAACCCTGCACTAGGCAGTTATGGAATGACCTGCCCATCGGGAAAGATTCTGCTTAAGCCTAACCCTGATAAGTAAGAGTCTGGTTTATGCCCTGAAGCACGAAAGCGTATATCCCTTCCAAAACATTTTTTTAAATATTTAATATACTACCCTGGACATTCTTGTTATCCATACAAATCATAGAAATATAGGGTTGGAAGAAGGAACCTTGAGAGGTCATCAAGTCCATCTACCTGTTCTGACCACAAACCTAGACCATCCCTGACAGGTGTTTCTCTAGCCTGTCCTTAAAAACTTCCAAAGGTGGACATTCCATAACCGCCCTTGGAAGTCTATGCCAGCATTTAAATTGCCTTGTAGTTAGAACATTTTTCCTAATATCTAAGCTAAATCTCTATTGCAGAAGATTAAGCCCATTACTACTTCTCCTACATTCAGTGGACATGGAGAACAATTGATCACTGTCCTCTTTATAACAGCCCTGAATGTATTTGAAGACGTATCAGATCCCCCATCACTCTTCCTTTCTCAAGACTAAATATGCCAAATATGCCTTTCCTCATAGGTAGGGCTCTACCAAATTCACGGCCATGAAAAACACGTCACGGACCGTGAAATCTGGTCTCCCCCTGTGAAATCTGATTTTTGTGTGCTTTTACATTATACTATACTGATTTCACAGGGGAGACCCGTGTTTCTCAAATTGGGAGTCCTGACCCAAAAGGGAGTTGCAGGGGGGGGTCACAAAGCTATTTTAGGAGGGTTGTGGTATTGCCACCCTTACTTCTGCGCTGCCTTCAGAACTGGGTGGCTAGCGAGTGGCAGCTGCTGGCCAGGCGCCCAGCTCTGAAGGCACCACCCCGCCAGCAGCAGCACAGAAGTAAGGGTGGCAATACCATACCATGCCATCCTTACTTCTGTGCTGCTGCTGGAGGCGGCTCTCCCTTCAGCGCTGGGCTCCGAGCCAGCAGCCACCATTCTTCAGCTGCCCAGCTCTGAAGGCAGCACCGCAATCAGCAGCAGCGCAGAAGTAAGGGTAGCAGTAGCACAACCCCCCCCTTACAATAATTTTGCAACTCCTTTTTGGGTCAGGATCCCTACAATTACAACACCATGAAATTTCAGATTTAAATAGCTGAAATCATGAAATTTACAATTTTTAAAATCCTATGTCCATGAAATTGACCAAAATGGATTGCGAATTTGGTAGGGCCCTACTCATGTTTCTAAGCCTTTTATCATTTTTTGTTGCTCTCCCCTAGACGCTCTCCAATTTGTCCGCACCTTTCTTAAAGATTAGCACCCAAAACTGGACACAATATTCTAGATGAGCCTCACTAGCATCCAGTTGAGCGGAACAATTACCTCTCGTGTCTTACTTATGACACTACTGTTAATACACCCCAAAACGATATTAGCTTTTTTTTTCGCAATTCCTACATATTTTTGGCTCATATTCAATTTGAGATCCACTATAACCCCCGAGCAGTACTACCCCCTACTCTGTTATTCCTCATTTTATAGTTGTGCATTTGATTTTTCCTTCCTAAGTGAAGGACTTTGCACTTGTCTTTATTGAATTTCATCTAGTTGACTTCAGACCAATTCTCCAGTTTGTCAAGGTCATTTTAAATTCTAAACGAGTCCTCTGAAGTTCTTGTGACTTCTCCCATGTTGGTGTCATCCACAAATTTTATAAGCATACTCTTCACTCCTTTATCAAAGTCATTAATGAAAATATTGAATAGTACCAAACCCTGGACTGACCCGTGGGACCCTACTAGATACGTCCTCCCACTTTGACAGAAAACCATTGATAATTACTCAGGGCATGCGTCTGACCAAGTGGGTATTCACCTATGGAAGCTTATGCTCCAATACGTCTGTTAGTCTATAAGGTGCCACAGGACTCTTTGTTGCTTTTTACAGATCCAGACTAAGACGGCCACTCCTCTGATACTCAGGGTATGGTTTTTCAACCAATTATATGCACCCACTTTATAATAACTTCATCTAGACCACATTTCCCTAGTTTACTTATGTGAATGTCATGTGGGACTGTGTCCAAAGCCTTATGAAAACAAGCTTATGTCTACTGCTTCCCCACATCCACTACACCACTAAGAAGGAAATTAGGTTGGGTTGGCATGATTTGTTCTTGACAAATCCATGTTAGTTGTTATTTACCAACCTAATATCCTCTGGTGCTTACAAACTGATTGTTTAATAATTTGTTCCAGTATCTTTCCAGGTATCAAAGTTAAGCTGTAATTTCCTGGATCCCCTTCACTCCCCCCTTTTAAAGATAGGTATTATGTTTTTTCTTTTCCAGCCCTCTGGGATCTCACCCAGCCTCCATGAGCTCTCAAAGATAACTGCTAATAGTTCTGAGATTGCCTCAGTTAGTTCCTTTTCCCTAGGGTAAATTTTTGTCAGTCCCTGCCAACTTGAATACATCTAACTTATCTAGATATTCTTTAACCGGTCCTTTCCTATTCTGGCTTGCGTTCTTCCCTCTTGTTGTTAATATAAATTGTGTTAAGCATCTATTCACAATTAAATTTCTTAGAGAAAACTGATGCAAAATAGGCATTAAACACCTCAGCCTTGGTGAGGCGTCGTGTTATTAGCTCTCCTTCCTCATTAAGTAGTGGACCTACACCTTCTTTCATCTTTCTCTTGCTCCTAATGTATGTCTAGAACCTCTACTTAATGCCTTTTATGTCTCTTGCTAGGTGAAACTCATTTTGTGCCTTAGCCTCTCATTTTGTCCCTATATGCTTGTGCTATTCTTTTGCATTCATTCTTAATCTGTCCACATTTCCACTTTTGGTAGGATTCCTTTTTGATTTTCAGATCATTAAAGAATTCCTGATGGAGCCATATCAGTCTCTTAATATTCTTCCTAACTTTCCTTTGCATTGGGATAGTTTGCGGTTGTGCCCTTAATATTGTCTCTGTGTGAAAATGCCAGTTCTCCTGAACTCCTTATTCCCTTAGATTTTCTTCCCCAGGGGACATTATCTACTAGTTCTCTGAGTTTGTTAAAGTCTGCTTTTTTTTAATCCTTTGTCTTTATTCAGCTGCTCTCACTCCTTCCTTTCATTAGAATCATGAAGCCTATGAACTTATGATCACATTCACCTAAGTTACATTCCACCTTCAGGGCTGGTCTACACTCCGGGGATGGGGGGAAGGAATTGATCTAAGTTAGGCAATTTCAGCTATGTGAATAATGTAGCCGAAGTCGACATACTTAGATCTACTTACTGTGGTGTCTTCACTGCGGTGTGTCAACAGGAAACGCTCTCCTGTCGATTCCCCTTGCGCTTTTTGTTGAGATGGAGTACCGGAGTCAACACTAGAGCGATCGGCGGTCAATTTATCGCATCTATACTAGACACAATAAATCGACCCCCGCCGGATTGATCGTTGCCCGTCGATATGGCCAGTAGTGTAGACAAGCCCTAAGTTTCACAACCAATTCCTCCCTTAGTCAGAATAAAATCTAAAATAGCTCCCCCCACCAGTTACTTCCTCCATGTTCTGAAGCAAGAAGTTATCCTCAACACATTCCAAGAACTTAGTGAACATTTTGTGTTTTGCCATTACTTTTCTAAAAGATGTCTGGGTAGGTATAGTCCCCCATCACTACCAGGTCCAGGTCTTGTGTTTTGAATATTTCTGATATTTGTTCTAGAAATGCCTCATCCACCTCCTCTTCCTGATTTGGTGGTCTGCAGTAGACCTCTACCATAACATCACCCCTGTTTTTCCCCCTTTCATCTTCACTGTGAAACTTTCAACTGTTCTGCTCCTCACCTCCTTCTGGACCTCAGGACAAGTGTATACATTCTTGATGTGCAATGCATCTCCTCCCATTTTTCCCTGACTATCCTTCCTGAACAAACTATAACCCTCTATTCCAGTATGCCAATCATGAAATTTATCCCATCAAGTCTCTGTGATGCCAATTATGTCATTCCTCTTGTATAGATATCTAAGATGTTGGGGGAGTCTGCTCATTGTTTTCCCTCTCGTTGCTCCTATGACCCTAATATAATTTTCCATTCCTCCACAACTTCCAGCCCTCTGGCAAAGTCACCTTTTATACTTAGCTGGGGGCATTTGCCACCTGCCCCTTAATGTCTAATTCCTTCTTGAATCCTGCTAAACTCTCTGCCTCAGTGATATCCTGGGGTAATGAAAGCACCACAGATTAAGGGGGCCATTTGAGAAAAGTATTTGTTTAATCAGCTTTGAATTTGCCATCTTTCAATTCCACTGAATGTCTGATCTCATATTCTGAAAAAGAGAAAACACAAGTTTCCAGTCTACCTTCACTATACCATTCTCTTTTCTCCTTAAAAAAAACCCCAACCAACCATACATGGGTCATATTTATCTTCAAGTATTGTAAAAATATAAGATCTGAGTCTTTCTGCTACACAGTTGTCTGTTGTCCAGTTAATTTTAGGGTACATAGATAAAGGCTGCATTTAGGTACATAATTTGTAAAGTAGGAACATTTTCTTTTCATGTAGCAGTATTTCTAGCTTTTGCTTTGAATAGTCCTATAATTACAGAATAATTATATACTGAAAGCTAAATTACAGCAGCTGCAGAATAAATATGAAACCACAAAAGATATATTAAATAATGTGAACTGTGTCTTAAGCTCATAAAAAAGGCGAAAATACATATAGTTGGAATGCAACCTGGCATAATAACTGAAATATAAGAAAGTTGCATTTTATTTCAATGGGTGATACTGAAGATGCCAGGTGAGCATCTCATCTTTGTTAAAAAGGGAGTAAAAGATAATGCAGCCCATCGTTTTAAATGCTTAGAACTGTATTTTTTAACCAAATTTATTCAAATCACATCAAAATCACTTGTCCTCACTGAGGACTAAGTTCCATGGTAAGTTGAAAGTATTAGAAAGAACCTATTTTAAAAGTGTTTGAATATAAAATAAGCATACAAATCATTTAAATAGTGAAAAAATATTCCCTTCACACATTGAGAGCTCATAAGCAATTGAATGTAGTTAAACGAACCTCCCCTCAACCCACTTTTGGGAGAATAAGCAATAGAAATTTCAGCTAAGAGCAACCTATCTCCCTCTCCCCAAAAGTTATAAACTCCTGAAAACAGGGCCGTATAATGGCAGAGCCTTGTCACTCATCACTACTTTACAGCCAAGCTATAATACACAGGTATCAAATGATTTAACTTCAGAATCACTTATTCTAATCTTGCTTGCATTGAAATCAATGGCAAAATCCTCAAATGGGCCAAATTCAGAGGGGAATCTAAGTAAGTCTACTTCCTTCCAGCATGTAAATTATACTGGTGTACATTCTTATTCCTCAGACTACCACCCACATACAAAAGCTGAAATGCCTTTACTTAATTTAGAGGAGGTACAGCTGGTGTAACAAACAGAGGTGTGTGAAAAAGACTGGTTTAGCAAGAAAAGCAACTAACAGGAAGGTGGTAACATAATGTGTGTGTCTTTGGGTGATGGTCTAAGTCTTAGGGTATATCTATACAGCAGTTGGGAATTGTGTAAGAGGGGCCAGAAGGTGTAAATTACAATCTTAGACTCATCTCTGAATTTGGCCATTGACTTCAAGAAGAAAAAGATTGGGCCCTATAAGGGTGCTATAGATTGGGAATGGGTGGACATTTTTGTTAGTGAAGTTTGATCTAATGCATAAAGAGGTTTGTAGTCTCTGAATGGAAACACACCTCTTTCAACAGATCAGAAACAATTAAACATGAATGCTTAATAGCACTTAACATTTCTGATAATGTGAATAAACTTTAACGTGTGTTTTGGGTAACTGTAGCATGCATTCTAAGTGCTGTATACTGTGAATACCAGTTCTCGAGTTCTCAAACCACAATATTAATATAAAATTGGTTCTAAATCAGTGGCTCTGAAACTGTGGTCTGCAAGCCACTGGCGAGCCACAGAGTACTCGCTATTCATATTATGAGGGCTGACTGGACACGTGGTATTGGCTCTTTCTCCCTGTTTCCAGCTGTTAACTTTAATTATATGAAGCTAAAAATACATCACAATTATCTCCTAATATCACTTTGCCATGTAAGCAACTGCTGTAGCTACGTCAAGAACGTATGCCCATGTGAACATGACTGGGAGGGGAATAGATTTATGTCAATACAAGGAAAGGTGGCTGGTGTAATCATAATCCACAAGACAATCTTTCTATTAAGATGTAATCCACACTATGAAAGATTTGGAGATCCCTGATCTGAAGATTAAGGCTCAAAAATTTAAAACTGACAGCAAGAGATCTTATTGAAAAGTAGTTACAGGGTATGTACAATATCTGCAGAATTCTGGTTAAAAAAAAAAAAGACTTCCTATGCCAATTCAGCACAATCAATCAGTCTGACCTTCAAGTGATCCTTCCAGACCTTTCCCAGGCTCTCCATAGCTTTAAAAAAGGGAGGAAAGGCACAAGCTAGACTGAACTTCGGTGGTACTGACAGCCCACTGCCTGATTCTTTGGTACATGAACGGCATGAATGATGCAAAGACTCAAGTCTACCCATCAGCCTAGGAGAGTTTTTTTGGAGACGTGCTTTAAGTGCTCTTTTGCTGGCTTATATTGGCTTCCAGGGCCAGATCTCAGCAAGGCATAGCGACGAAGGAACCTAGTTTATATGGAAGAATTTTCCATAGCAATGTGCTCAGGGTAAAAGTGGTGTGATATACCCTCCTTCTCTGTGATGTATTTCAAAGACCCGGTGTCATCCTTTGACCCAAATGGACTCCCCCAGCTGAAGAGATGGTAAACTGAACATTGGTCAGTTGAAAGAACATACCAGGCTCCACCACAGAAATGGCTTTCAAGGTGCTCTCTTTCTTTCTTTGGAAACATTTGACGTGATCTCTTGGAGCCAGATTCTTGCCCAGTTTGAATAACTACTCCCCTGAATTGTGTAAAACTGCTGCTGCAGGATCCTTGAGAAGCTAAGACCAGGGGTCCCAAGTTTTAACAAGACCCTATTACAGAGAGAAACCCAGGCTGCTTGTTTACTCTCCCTGTGACAGCAGTTTGACTCTCCTGTGATACCATGCCAAGAGACTCACTGCGGAGCAAGCAGGGGACCTGTCCTGCCCTTGGATCTCCTGGATACCTAGTTCCATCTTGCAGACCCTGTGGAGGAACAGAAGCGCTTGCTGAATCCTTGAGAGCTCCCAGGTGAGTTAGCTGTTGAAGAAAAGAGCTCTCTTGTTTTGACTATATCCCTTTAAATAAGAGAGGTTTAAAAAAAGAAACACATAATTCCTTGCTTAGTCATGGACTCTTGGAAGGAATATCAAGTTCTCAACAATCCAGGATCCTTACCATGGGATTAATAGAAGATTTGCTCCTGTGAGCGATTTTGTTAGCTCATAAGTCAATCACTGGCTAAAGAGAGAAAATACTGATGGGAAAAGGAAAAAAAAAAAGATGGATGTTTCTTAAAACCCTCTGGTATCTGTGGTGAAGTCATCTCTGCAGGATATTTCTGTCTTTCCCACAAAAACAGTGGGGATTTCTGAGCCACCTGCTTGTTCACTGCTGCCAAAGACACAAATGCAGTTTCATCTCTCTCACAATATGATTGAGAGGGTGGAGACCAAATTAATGTTATAGAAACATTCAATCATTTGTTATTGTGGCTCTTAAGGAGAGCATATTTTGATCTTATAGATTAGCCCATCACTAAGATTTCTTTCTTAAATGTAAAAGAACATTCATGTTAGGAGATAAAAAAGAAATTTTAAAGACCCCCACAATGAGAACAGATCCTAAGGTCTCAAACCTATTTGAAGAAATTACTTCTCTCAACTGGTTTGCCAACTGGGGGGAGGGGGGGAGAGAGAGAGAAATGCTGCAATTTAACACCCACTCAATTCAGGTCTGACAATGTGACTGTGACAGGGTCTACAGAGCTGCACTGCATCTGGTAAGCAGGGATATTATTACCTTGCCATGTACACCAAGATGCCTCTGCAAACACTACCAAGGAGGCAGACAACGCATCATCCGAAGGCAAGTAAATGGGCAGAGATCATCTAGATGGCCAGCAAGAGTTCCACATGGGAATGATGACAAGCTTAATAGGTAGCAAGCACCTGATCCCCTTGTAAAGTTATAGCTAGAGTGTACAAGTACCATTGCTCTAGCAACTGTTTTACAAAAGGTAAATATTAATACACAGAGATGCAAGATGGTGTGCTTTGAGTCAGGTCTCCTCCTCCTCTCCTTACCCAGCTGCTACCAGCTGTCATTCTGTGCTCTAGTACCACCCTAGCTGTTGGTACAGAGTAATGGGGAGCCTGGGTTAGCTCAAAGGAAGAATAGACCATGAAACGCGGTACAGTGGAGAGCTCTGTCCTCCAATGGGGATTATAGGGGAAGTTAACGTTGCCTCAGTATGGTGAACTACCATCTCCGCTACAAGAGGGAAGAGTGTTTTAACCATGTTGCAAGATATCTCTGGTGTAAGTAGGTCCTCTTGATGTGATGATTATAGCGTACAGCTGAGAGACAGGCACACAGAGGGAAAGATTTTCCGCTCATTAAGCTAATGTTCAGAACCCTGGCTCTGAAGAGATGACAGACCCTTTAGGGTGCCATGAGACAGTTGATATCCAGAAACTTCATGGTACTTCATGTCCTATTTAAAAAAAAAAAAATACTGGGTGGAAAATGTTGCTCAATGTAAAAACACAAGTGGAAAGTTAAAAATGACTTTGTTCCAGTTTATAAGTTACACTGGAACCATTCAAAAGCTGACTAACCTTACAGAAAACCAGCCCAATCTGCACTATAATGGATTATCTCTCTGCAGTGGCCACAGTGTAGTATGCTGCAGTCAGTGGTCTGTCTAAACTGTCAAGAGCACTGAGAAGGTCAACCATTAGGCCATGTTGCAACTGGGGCGGGGGAGGGATCTGACACTTTGGAAGAGAAAGGGAAGAATTTCAAGATGGGTGGATGAAGTCTATGTTTTGCACTCCTGCAGTAGTTCTTTGTTTGCTGCACAAAAAGGGACAGTGTCTGCAGAAACATGAAGATTTTCAATGGTGGTTCTTCAGTCACAGATGGAGGTTTCCCAAAATATAAAATCAACTGACAGCATGATCACCAAATCTGAAAGTAGAAAGAAATCACTCACTCAATGTGCAACCTAATAATTTGTGTGTACGATTATTCATCTGGCATCTCACACAGCTGTAATATGGACAGGGACCCAAAGTAGCCCAGGACATCCACTACAGACTACACAGCAAGCCAGCACAATAAGGTTTTTTTTTTTAACCTTATATTCACAAACAATGTGGGAGGGAGGGCAAGTCACAGTACAGATTGATGTAACTAACTGGAATAGTCTTTGCATACTAATTCCTAATTGTCCCTGATCATGTGTTTAACTTTATTATTTGAAATACACATTGTATGATGTGACGCATTGATAGTAATAAACTTGCTTGATAAATAAAAAGCTTAATTTATAAACATATATTGGGAAAGTACAACATTCACCCACTGCCAGGCAGGCCAGCTGCCATTACCACATCAAAACAACAGTAACAACAGACCTAAAAAAAAAAAAAAAAAAGTACATGAACAAGTGCAACCAAGTAAACCATTTGCAAGACAGAAACTCCTTACTATGGCATGTTCCCTGTTCTCTCTTCCCGATTGCTATGCACTTGGTGCCGGGGAGGGGGTGGAGGCATCCACAGGGGAGGAAGCAATACAGAGGACTTGCTTGCATGGGCCACCCAGTTTCAGTAACAGAGTCACCCAGCAGCAGCACATCTTGGGACCATACTTTGAGGAGTTGATTGATGGCCCCTGGAGGAAAAGCCTGCTTTGAAGCTTGCAGCAGACAAAGGAAGGGATGGAAGCTGCTGTAGAGCCTGCTAAGTCCCATTTTAATGTTTATTAATATAGGAATGGGAGGGATTTCTGCTCTCTGAACCAATGCAAAAGTTATGAGAAGCCCCAGCGAGCTGCATGTATCCACTGATGGTGGATTGTATCCTAACGCCTTCACTTCACACACCCCAGCCCATCCCACCACGTGGAGTTCAAAACGACAACCGGGAAATGCAAGCAGTAAAAACGCCTTGAAAGTGAATTTTTATTGGAAAGGCGCAGAGTTTTGCTAGGGCTGTTCCTGTTTCTTAAAAATAATAACCTCACATTGCCACACTTGTAAGTACACCATGGCCTGAGTCCCATGTGATGCTGTCCAGAAACAACTTGGAAATCTTTATGGTGATTAAGGAGTTGCCTTGTCAGACTCCAAAGTGGGTCTCAGCCAGCCCTCTTTGGTTGTGAAGAAGGTGCATGGCCTGGGTCCTCAAGGATTTGAGCATTTGTGTGTAAAAGCAGGGGGAAAGGGTGGGGAAGCACAGAACTTGCCATTCCTGGTCAGACCATTGCTCTATCAAGTCCAGAATCCTGCTTCTAGTTGTAGCCAAAACCTAATGTTTCAGAAGAAGGTGAAAACTCCCTGTAATGCACCTGGCCTACAGGACAATTCTATACCTGGGGGAGGAAATGCCTTCTTGAGCCCTGGAATGATCAGTTTAAAACAAGCAGGAGCTGCAGTTTAGGATCCTGCATAAAGAACATGCAGAATCCACTAGAAGAAAAATAAAGAAGGGCTTTGTGCATCATTTATGCATTTCATGGCATTCTACACTTGCAGAATAATGGTGTATAGGTGATCAGATAATTGATTTACTACATCACCCCTGTATTTGTTGATATGATTCTTATTGACCACTTTTACTGTGGTAATGCCTAGACTGTAGAGGGCCAGGCCAGGGCCCTATTGTGAAAGGCATTGTACACACATATAGTAAACAACAATCCCGGTACTAAAGCGGTTACAATCTAAAAGACAAGACATAACAGGCAGATAATACAAACAAGCATGTTGGGTGGGGTGGGGTCAGGTACTGGGATAAGAAACAGGGTAACAGAAATATTAGGATAAGCACAATTCTTAACCAATGAAGCAGTAATCACAACATGCCACCTGTCTACCCATTATTAGGTTGCAGTCTTCTGAATATATTACAGAAAAGATAAGTTTTGAGGAGGGACTTGATGCAGTAGGTGGTGCTGGCCTTACAATGAGCTCCTACCCCAACTTTATACTAGCAAATGCAAAACCTGATAAAATAGGTATCCCCAAGCACTTTGCCTCAAAACTGCTATATTCTGGCTCTGGGAGACCAGAAGGAATACCGTAAGTTTCCTCCTGTGATGACTTTAAGAACTTTAAAATTATTATGTGTCTATTACAATGGGACTTTACCACCACAGAAAATTTCCAGCGATACATAACTCCACTTACCTTTCCAAAATGTTCTTAGTCACTTTTAACTAATCAACCCATATTTATGTTGAAATAAAAGCTCTCTCCCCTCTCCTACTCTTTGAATCTTCCTCCTGCAGTGAAACCATAAATGCTACTATATTTGTTATGTTATGATCATAGGAGCCGACTTTATTAAAAGAAAAAATCTAGGATTAGGATTTCCACTCAGGATCAGACAAAAGGAGGAACTCTGCTGGAGTATTCTTATTCACAGATTCTGGCCAGAAGGGACCACTGTGACCATCTAGTCAGACCTCCTGCATATCACAGGCCATAGGACTTCCCTGAATTAATTACTATTTCAAATCCAATAGGTGTGATTGAACTAGAGCAGATCTTTTAGAAAAATGTCCAATATTGATTAAAAATTTTCCAGTGATGGAGAATCCACCCCAACCCTTGGTAAATTATTCCAGTGGCTAATTACCTTCACTATTAAATATTTTCACCTTTTTTCAAGTCTGAATTTATCTAGCTTCAATTTCTGGCCACTGGACCCAATTATACCTTTGCCTACTAGATTGAAGGGACCTCTATTATCATGTTTCTGATCCCCCTACAGGCATTTATAGACTGTGTTACAGTCATCCAACCACCTTCTTTTTGAGAAGCTGAGTAGATTGAGCTCCTTGAGTTATTTAATGTTTGTAAGAGTATTAATTTATTGACAACAATGTTTAGGATGTAATAGATATATAAATAATAGCACTCAGAAGGCCTAGTCAGGATTGGGGCTCCATTAGGCTAGGCACTGTCATCTGTGCCTTATCTCAAAATAGGATTGCCCATTCTGGCTGGATGTATTCCTGGAGGTTTCATCACATGACATAATCTTTAATTAAAGATTAATCTTTAATTCCTGGAGACTCCAGACAATCCTGGAGGATTGGCAACTCTAAAAGCTTACTACAAAAAAGGGAGAGAGCTTTAATCCATAAAGATATCCAATAGCAGCAGACAGAGAATGGTACATTATAAATTTCTTCTCAGTAAAAACACTCTTAATCCAAATTGCCCTACCTGCAACGTTTCTATCTCAAGTGAAATTCCCATAGTCTATATTTCACACTGGAATTTGGGTTTCCTGTGATGCAGACAGACAGTATTTCAGCAAGGCACAATGCCCTAGTTAAGATCCATTTAGATCCACAGGGCAAAGTTCATCCCAGTGCAGTAGGTTCACACAAGCTCCTAGGGAAATACTGACCAACATTTCAAACTAATTTCAGAGATCAGTGGTGGGCCAGGGGCACATGACACATGCCTCCTTAACGCATCTCTGCTGAATGTGCACAGTGGTCACAGTTCTGGCAAGAGCAGTATGGCCACAGAGATACCCAGCACTACTTTGCAACCAGTCAACATCCCCCCCCACCCCCACACCACATGTCTGCTGCAGAGCGCAAGTGAGATAGCCCGAATGGCCAGCGCGTGTGAGCGTGTGTGAGCGCCTGCTTGCTATTGCCGGGGGCGGGACTAGCTGCATGCACACAGAGAGCAAGAAGTGCACTGAACCCTCCAATTCTCCCTCAGGGCCCACAGTAAGGCACCTGAGAAAGGGATTGGAATGGCTGGGACCAAGCAGGAAAAGGAGTATTGCTGTTGCAGGATATAACATTAAAAAATCAGGAGTTGGAAGCTTTTTGCTTGTGTCAGGAAGATTCCCGTTTACACCAGGAGATTTGGTCAGTCTGCTCATGAACCATTTACACCATTAATATAGGACTTCTGTTCCACTTAAGTGGCATACGCAGACTTTTGTGGACCCTCTGTTCTAGGTGAATGCCACCACCGGTAATTCTCTATGTTCAATGATGGTTAAAATATTTCACTTTTTCCCCCCTCCTTCCAGCTCCAGGGACATATACATGCGCTCCAGAAGTAACAGCACAGAAAGTCCAACCAAATCAAAACAGTGCCAGCAAAAGATAAGAGGCCACCATAAGGAAGATACTCCTTATGCTGGGAGAGTAAACATGAAAAGGAGACAAAAGGAGAAAGAAACCAGCACCATCCAAAGAAGCCCCGAATCTGAGAAAAAACAAAAAAGATATTCCAAGAAAGGAGAGGACCTCTCTCGAGATGACCTGCTATTTCTTCTTAGTGTGCTTGAGGGTGAATTACAGGTGCAGTCTTCTTTTGTTTTATGTTCCAGATTGTAGGCTCATTGCATAATCTACTCTAAATATATGCCCCCTCTCCCCCATTTTAGATAGTACACCTATTATAATTGGTGCAGGTGTACAAATGCAAAATTTAAGAGTACATAAAAAAAAGAGTACATCCATACACCACAGACAAGAAATCCCAACCCAAAACAAACACTAGACTTTCCCTACTCATCCCAGTATATAACATATTTGAAATATGTAGGTGTCATCATGGTAACGTTTTAGTGGCTCAATGGTCCCATTACTCTCAAAGTGTGCAACTACGTGTGAATTCATCCCTATGGACAACTGGTAAAACTTTAATACCACACAATCCCATCATGTATTCAGAATATAATATATTTGTTACATAACTATTTTAGGAATGTTTTAGAAATTAGAAAAAAACTTTTATTGGGGCCATTTCTTGTGACCGCCTGTAAAGCCAGCTGCATTAGTTACTTGGAGTCCAACTGTACAGGATTCAGAGGGAGCAATAAACCCCCCTAAAAATGTCTTAAAATAGGTTTACAATAGCTCAAAAGGTCCATTATATCAGGCCTTACAGGGCTAGGAATGAGTGCTGGCTCCCACCATGGCCATGAGATAGTGGATTTCAAAATTGTGACTTTTTCTATATGTAAAAGCTCTCAATGGCCCAGGGCTGAATGCTGCCCACCCTGGGCAAATATAATTTGGGAGTGAGAATGGAAGTCTGTATTCGCAGAAAAATGGAGGTGAGCAAGGTGATTTAATAAAAGTAATGACAGCTGTTTGAAACTGCTCATGAGTTTGGAATGTTTGTGAGCAGAGGTCAGGTGAACTGGTCAAAGGTGCATGATAAATGGATTTATCACACGGTTTCACAGTTTAACATCTGGACATTACCTATGTGAGTACTTTTATTATTAATATATGTATATGTAGACACACATTAATATTACATATATTCTGCGTGTATGTTTATTCAACTGGTCATTCACACATATAAGTGACCAGTTGAACATAGATACACATGCGCACCCTCCCAAATCTACTGTTAATTGTAGAATATGTTATTTTGGCCCTTTCCACAGGGAAATTCCTAGCAACTCTTTCTCCCCTCCGCCAATACTGGGCCCAAAACACAGGGTGGGCTATTTCATATGAAAGCAGGGAGTGATGTGTGTGTTAAGAAAAACGCTGTGGTATTAAACTTTTTCAGAGTCATCACCTGTTTCCCTGCCTTCTCTCTAAATTTAGATCAAGACCCAGATTTCCCAAACACACTCTCTGAAAACACAGTTCTAAGCAAATACATCTCTGTCTAGTTAAAAAAAAAGGAGTCCAACCGTCTCAGTATATTTAAAATTTAAATGGTTTAAATTAAAAATATGAACATACTGGGGCCATTGCATAATTTGTAGGTTGTTCCTGTAGGTCAGAGAGAAAATACTTTTGCAGAAAAAAAGTAGGAATGCAATTTTTTGGATTTCTGATTTGCCAGTACACAGTACTGCCAACTCCAACCCTTCCAAAATTATGATTCAATCCCCCCAAATCATGAGATTATCTTAAAAATTAGATTTTTAAAAATTATAAATCTTGTGTCTTTTATTTGCCTTCTATTTTCCAAGAGATTACTTGCGTCACTTTTTCAGCTTTTCTCCACCTCCAGGAGAGTTAGAAACTTTGTTTTTTTTAAACTGTTACTTCATGAGACTCTCATGACTCCAGAGGCTGGAGCTTTAATAAAAGCAAATCATATGACACTCATGATAAAGTCGTGAGAGTTAGCAATATTGAGTGTACAGCCTGAAAAGGTCATTGCCAATTTTTTCTAGAAACCCTAGTATAGAATTATTTTAAGTGATTAGACTATCTGCGTTTCCTTTTGACATTTTCAGAGTTAATATTAACAGGCATTCCTCCCCCTCTAACTTCTTAACATTTGTCACCATGAAGGAGTAGGAACTTATTTTAAAAAATTGCATGGTATTCACTTTTATTTGTTTTATATACCTATATCTTGGTACCTATCAAATACTATAGGCTCCCCAGAAATACAAACAATGTATTTCCACAATAGGCTTTGTTACACAGTAACTTTATAAAAGGTACACGTGCCTGCTGTTTTGCCCCAGAACATATGCAAACATACTACTAAGTAAGCAAATTAACACTCTACTCTTAAAGATAATGTTGGCAATTATGCTATATATAAAGAAAAATACATAGAATTACGTATACAGAGTGTATAATGTACACATATGCAGCCAAGATTTTAAAAAATGACTAGATTTTTGGGTGGGCAACCTGAGACATCTTAAACAGGCCTGGTTTTCAGAAAGCAGGGCTCTACACTTTCTGTAACTCAACATCCTTTAAAGTGCCTTGAGGGGGCACCCAGGATTGAGGACCCTAATATTATTAGTTACTTTTGAAAATCTTGGCCTTATGTATTTCACACACACACACACTCCCCTATACATAATCTCTCTCTCTCTCTCTCTCACACACACACACACTTCTGCCAGCTTTAAGGGCAATTAATCTTGTTTTAAAGAGCTGCCATTATTGCATGCTTTTGGAATGCATGTTGTGAAAGGTCACATCCTCTGCACCATGTACCTCACTAGCTTCAATGTACAAACATGTACGTGTAACAATAGAAGCTGACTACCTCCGAGTCAGTTTAAACAACAAAAGCTGCCTTTGTACCCTGTGTGAACAGAGAATGCTAAGCTTCTTGGCTTCCCAAAGTACATTAAAAACTACATGAAAATCTAAAAATAGATGCCAATACCTGAAATGACATTTTGTTCTAAATTCTTGTACAATGAAAAGTATGTGTTCATACAAAAACTGAGTTACATAATCTACTTTTAACAAAATATTGAGTATCAGAGAAAGTGTACCTAAAAAGCTCATATTTATATATATATTTTTAAAAAATGAAGCATAGGATTTTGGAAATACAAAGACCAATATTTCTCTTATAAATTTAAAGTGTTCACTTTACCAATTATCTCAAGGGTACTTAACATATAATTTAAAGAACTTTAAAAACTATTGCCAAATGTTAATGTAGAAGCTTCTCATTGAGCATGCCAATACATAAAACTAGTTCACTGGAATTCTTTGTGTTTCTGCAGGCTCAAGATGAAGTCATAGGAGTTCTTAAGGCTGAAAAAATTGACCTGGCTTTGCTTGAAGCACAATATGGCTTTGTTACTCCCAAAAAGGTATTAGAGGCGCTCCAGCGAGATGCTATTCAAACCAAGGCTGCACAATGGCAAGAGGATATATATGAAAAGCCTATGGGAGAGGTATGCATAGTATTATTCAATATACACACACAGGGACTAACCATATTGCCATCAAAGTCAATAGCAGAAGTCCCATTGACTTCAGTGGGAGAAGGATATTGCTCTCAGACTGCACATCCCATATGGACTACCAGGTAGTAGACCAAAGTACAGAATACACTTTGGTGTAAATTACAAGGCATCATGATCTAATTGATTTAGCATGGAGCAAAGCCCAAGACATTCTAATTCTGGCTCCCACAGCAATTCGGTACATTACCCTGGAGAAGTAATTTAATCTCTCTGGGCAAAATTCAGCAGGTGAAACTCCATTGCAGTCAATGCATTTAGCCCACAAGGTTTGTTTTCCACATACTCCTCCAGCTGGAAGGGCATAACGAGTGGGGTCTCGCAGGGATCAATTCTAGGTCCAATTCTATTCAATATCTTCATCAATGATTTAGATAATGGCATACAGAGTACACTTATAAAGTTTGCGGATGATACCAAGCTGGGAGGGGTTGCAAGTGCTTTGGAGGACAGGATTAAAATTCAAAATGATCTGGACAAACTGGAGAAATGTTCTGCAGTAAATAGGATGAAATTCAATAAGGACAAATGCAAAGTATTTCACTTCGGAAGGAACAATCAGTTGCACACATACAAAATGAGAAATGACTGCCTAGGAAGGAGTACTGCGGAAAGGTATCTGGGGGTCATAGTGGACCACAAGCTAAATACAAGTCAACAGTGTAACGCTGTTGCAAAAAAAGCGAACATCATTCTGGGATGTATTACCAGGAGTGTTGTAAGCAAGACACGAGAAGTAATTCTTCCACCCTACTGCGCGCTGATTAGGCCTCAACTGGAGTATTGTGTCCAGTTCTGGGAGCCACATTTCAGGAAGGATGTAGACAAACTGGCGAGAGTCCAGAGAAGAGCAACAAAAATGATTAAAGGTCTAGAAAACATGACCTACGAGGGAAGATGGAAAAAACTGGGTTTGTTTACTCTGAAAAAGAGAAGACTGAGAGGGCACATGATAACAGTTTTCAAGTACATAAAGGGTTGTTACCAGGAGGAGGGAGAAGAATTGTTCTTCTTAACCTCTGAGGATAGGACAAGAAGCAATGGCCTTAAATTGCAGCAAGGTAGGTTTAAGTTGGACATTAGGAAAAACTTCCTATCTGTACGGGTGGCTAAGCACTGGAATAAATTGTGTAGGGGGAGGTTGTGGAATCTCCATCACTGGAGATTTTTAAGAGCAGGTTAGACAAACACCTGTCAGGAATGGTCTAGATAATACTTAGTCCTGCCATGACTGCAGGGGACTGGACTAGATGACCTCTCAAGGTCCTTTCCAGTCCTATGATTCTATAATTCTATACTTATTTACTTCACCGGGAGAGAGGAGGGAAGTTGTAGTAAGTATTGACCTTTAAAAATTAGCCTAATAACTACGTTGTTTAATGCATCAGTTTGCTTTCTGGAGGACCAAATTCATATCTGGTGCAAGCAGACACATCTCCATTAGCTTCATGGGAATTTCTCTGCTTGTGCCAGGTGTGAATTTGGTTCTAAGGGCTCAACCCTGAGTCCTTGCATGTCCTACGCTCCCAATGGAAGTTATGGGTGCACAAGAACTGTAGGATCTGGCTTTTTACCGTTTATTAAAATTATTGAAGGTTACAAACTTCATCAAGGCAAAAATGCAATACTGATAATTAAGCAACAGAAGTCGTCCTTTCTGAACTATGTTTCTCTGAATTTAAATTGTGACCCCCAGTGTATATCACTTACATAAAAAATCTCTTTATATCAGTTAATCCAAATAAATTCTTGAATGTCCCCACTTTCATTCAGATAAACATGATTTTAGTGCTCATTATAGATTACTGTTATTAAAAAAAGTAATGAACAAGACTTCTTCCACCAAGTGTTTTCCAGGCTCTGTAACAGAAACATACCCCAGGATACAGAGTTCATTTCACAGAAAATAATGTCAGCCAAAAGGTCAGGACTCATTTCAGGAGCTCGAAGGTTAAAATCTCTAGCTATAATCTAAAACAGAAAGTTAAATTGCCGAAGTTAATTTATTTTAGAACACCGTGGCATTATGTCATAGATACTTTGAGTATGAATAGAAATGATTTGAAAAACAGTCAAAAGAAGTTTAAAAGCTAAGTGCAGTCTGCTATTTTGCATAAGTTTAGGCACAGTTTTTTCCTTCTAACACTTAATGGCACCAAAAGGATTTTTTAACATCACTGGACTTAGCAGTTACAAAAACAGAGATAAACATTCTAAGCATGGCAAAAATATGATACAGATCCATGGTACGCCGTACATTTCAGTAAACCAAAGGACTGACAAACGGCATAGCATTTTTTCCATTTTATTTATTTATTTTACGTTTTAGGGATAAATTTAGTTTTTTGTTTGCTTTTTGTACATATGTATGAGAAGTGAGGGACAACCACACTGTGGGGAAAAGGGCTGTATGAACTTCCTCATGTAGCTCTGGCAATGTACCTCAGCCCTGACCTGCAAAATGCCTGCTGTTCTGGCTTCTCTTGAGCGTTTTCTCCCAATCTTGACAACTATGACACAGTTTTATGATGTGGATCAACACCTTCAAGGGGCTAAGGGCAGAATGCCCAAATTCAGGTTAAACTGTGACTTGACTCAAATGTTAAGTCCGATGAAGAGTACCCCTAAGGGCAAGAAAAATACACTGCTTTCTCCCTCCTTGAACAGATTCCAAGAGACACTGTAGGGGCAGGGAACTTGGCCTTTTAACCAGGAAGAGTTTGAGGATCCTCATGCAATCTGATTGATCTCAGAGCATCTTAGGGCTTGTCTAGACTACCGCTCAAGTCGATGTAACTTACGTTGCTCAGGGGTGTTAAAAAGCCACCCACCTGAGCAACGTAAGTTACATCAACTTAATGTCGTATCTATACCATGCTATGTCAGCAGGAGATGCTCTCCCACTGACATAGCTTCCGTCTCTCATTGAGGTGGAGTAATTATGCTGATGGGAGAGCGCTCTCCTGTCGCCATAGCACGTCTTCACCAGACACGCTACAACACTGATCCATGATCAAGAACATGTTGTAATTTTTACACGGGGTGTAGCTTATATACGGGATGTAGCTTATTTTCATTGGGATGAAAGGAGAGGGGGTGATGTTTAGGTGGGATAGAGGATAGGTGTGAGAGACTCCTATGTGCTTGCTGGTGAGGATGGGCTGAGGTAAATATTGGAGGAAAGAACAGGGAGATGGTTTTTGCGGGGGGAGGGGGAAGACAAAGGTGGATGAGGCAGGATAGGAGTAATCAGAAAGGATTCCTATTGGTCTTGAATTGGCCAGAAAAGAGTTCGGACTTCAATTCCAGCTCACAAAAGGAATGTTACTTGCCCGGGCTGGAGTTGCACTTCTCAAACAATTCTCTCATGTCAGGGAGAGAGGTTCTCTTCTCGGAGACCTCTTTCAGAATGGAGTCCAGGCTGTTAGAGGAGAGCAAGGAAATGAAGCTATGATGAGACTGTTCCCCAGAGGGTGAATCTAGAAAAACTGTGAGACACAGCCCATGAACTGAGGATGTAAGTTCAAGATGGATGGACCTCAGGTCAATGCTGATGAGGCTGAAAAACCCCAGCAAGGCACATGGAAGATTTCTATTGATCAAGGAATGTTGTCTTACATTTGAAATAGCTACCCTGGAGGTGTATAAGCTGCAGATGGAAGTGGTTACAGTCTGCTAGCTGGCAGGTTTTCCTGACTATATTATCCACTTTATGATCAAGATGATCACAGAAGGAAATGATAGACTCCAGGAACCGGTCTGAGGGTTTGGAATGAGATGCTACTGCTGAGCCCACATTCGTGTGGGCCAGTCACAGATCATGAAAGGCATGATTCAGTCACAAGATTCTTTGCAGGTTCTTGGGGCAAGAAGGAAGGGAACCAGGGGCCTAGCAACCTACCATGAACAAGGAAGAGCCTGGTCCGATGATTCTCCCTACAGAAAGATGGGCAAACAAGCTTCATCCTCTTGGGCATTAGACTCTATTGGAGAAATCTTCAGGGTTTTAGTGGGATGGGAGAATAACTAAACCCATTCCTCCACAGAGACTCCAGGATTCTCAGAAGAGATCTGAAGGCTCAGAGTACAGGTCCAATTTTCCTTCCTCCAGAGACTCCCAATATGAGATAAAAAGTGAGCAGGTGGATATTTTGGCTCACAGCCAGAAGAAAAGTCCCGCGCGATTACTGAGGTGGTGGCTTGAGAATATGCAGAAAGAGGGTCTCCTTTGGGAGATTCTTGGGTTAGGGAGAGAGAAGAAATACCCTACTGGGGACAGTAGGGAGGCCATGAACAATTGGCTGATCCAGTCTCTGACCTTGGGTGGAAGCCCTCTCCAGATAAATCAACTTAGGACAGGGAGTGGCTGGGTGTTGCCTATCCCAGGACTCCCCCTATGAGTCTGAATTTGCTAGGTTTTACTGGATGGTACATTCCCCTTCTATCTCTGGTAGTAGCAAGCCTGATCCCATTTAACCTTGCTATCACTGCAACAGGACGGCAGGGAGGGGGACTCTACACAGAACACGCTCACACAGGAGTTGTATTTTTCTGTCCTCCTTCCCTCAGAGAGCCATCTTTTTTCTTCTGCTCTATTAGGGCTCTGAAGCCTTAAAGGCTTGGGGGGGGGGGGCGCGGTGTGACACCTTGAAGAGACTGTATCAACTGCAGCTGCCTCTGAGAGGCAAGAGAACAATTTGGGGATAACTCTATTCTATTCTATACTAGTTTTTTGTACTACCCTCATCACCGTAGTATCTGAGTGCCTTCCAGTAGTGCTTTAAGAAATGTGAATAACGCCTGTCACATGTGATTCATTTGCTTGCCATGTCTGTCTATCTTGCCTGCTGTAGGGCAAGAGACTGGCCATGGATAAACCTGACTTCAGATTGGTTGCAACTTGTCTGATAGATGAGAGGAAATGCACCAAACATACTGGAGGCAACTGCATGATGGAAGCCCTTTCCCCAACTTGGAATATTTTTTTTTTAAAGACGGGGATAGGAGGATTAACAGTCTCCTCTCTTTTTCTATTTTAATATCCCTATCATTAACAAGCCACTTCAGATTTAGAACTCTCTATGGCCACTGGTAAATTAGCTGTAGATCAGCTGAAGCTCAGAAATTTGCCATCACCTTCCTCTCTGGTCAGACTCCGAAGGGTCCTAAACTGAGATTTGTCCATCATGCCTCCTGGGGGGGGGGGGGGAGCTAGCCCCAATCAAGTTTTAATCCATCTGTTCAAGTCCAATGCCAATCAGTTGAGAGACGGATGCACTCTTATCACCTATTAAACAGAGCACAGTCAATGGCATCTCTATCATCTTGCAAATTTTGGCCACAAATTTCAAATGCCCATAGGAGAAGGCAGGCAGTGCCCATGGATTACAGTCATGGGGGCAAAAAGTAACATCAATGCTGGAAACTTGGTAGCTGGGACAAGTATATGTTGTCTAAATAAATATTTGGCTCAAACTGTTGAAAGGGAGGGAAAAAATGCCAATATGTATTCAGAAAGACCCAAATCTCTCTCTGCACAGTGCTTTATCATATATAATCTTAAACCAAAGATTATTCACACACACATACTCTAACAGTGGCATTATTAATTAATTTATTCATTCTCTGAACATTGGATTTATATAAAGAAAAGCAACTCTCTCAAATTTTATACTGGCATAGTGCCACTACACACAAAACAGCCTAGAGAAAAAGTTTAAGAATCCAGCTCCAGCACAAAAGCTATGAGGCATGCTATTCTGTTTTGATTTTAGATACCAGTGGGTGGTAAAATGTTTCTAAATGATTAAATTCTTGTGACCGTCTAGCTTGTGAAACTATTCATCGTTACGCAAGAACTAGCCTCTCACATTTTCCATTGTATTGCACAGTATGTCCAAGTGTTAGATCTAGCAAAAACACACAGCTAGCAAGAACAAATTACAGGAAAACAGATCATTTAATTAAGATTTTGTAATTAGATTTTTAGTGGACATTTACAGGGCTGCTTGTTAGCACTCTCTGGGTCTTTAGTAAGAGACTGTATATAGAGCCTATTTTTTGCAGATGCAACATTTGGCCAGAGAGTTTTGGGAGCAATCATGCCTATTTAGAATTCTGACATCCAGTGTCTTTACTGGGATCGCAGTTCACATCTTTCCAATCCTAGAGTTGTAGGTACCAAGTATGATGGTTTAGGGATATCTTTACTTTTCACCCTTCCTCCCTTAGTGTCTCAGAGTGCACTCCACCAGGTGACAAGCCCTGTGCCTACACCTCTTTCAAAGCGGAATCAGAGGTGTGGCCATCACCCACCCACTTAGCTTCCAGGCCCACCCTGATCTTAGCGGGGTGTAATACTGCCACAGCGGCCCAGAGCGTCACTGAGGCACCTGAGCTCCAGGATGGAGCTGTGCACCCACCCTTCAGAAAGTTACGCTCCAGCAGCTCTGCCTGCCCATCTTCTGAGCTGCCCCATGCATGTGCCCCGCTTGGCAGGTGAAGCCTTGCATCTGCGGCACCAGGGATAGGGAGAGGGCGTGACATTGGGGGAGTAGCTGAGCTAGTACAATCTGTCATTGCCCGTCCACCTGAAAGTCGGACCCACCCAAATTTCCACTCCTGGCTGCTCCACTGAACAGAATTCCACAATTCTCCCACTCTGAGACCTTGTCCTCTGGCTGCAGCACTCCGTGTACCAACCGTGATTGCTCAGCAGCTCTGGGCTCAGCTACCTACAAAACTTCCCTTCTGGAGCTGTGACAAGCTGTGAACACAGTGACCCTAACAGCCTTTTCAGAACAGAGTATTGTTTACTCTGTACACAAAGGTACAATCAAAGCATAACACAAGAGTATTCTGTTAAAAAAACTCCTAAACAGTCTATACATCTATCTGTCCTATCTAGAGGCTTAGGCAAGCCTAGTTATCATCCTCACCTTCTGGGGACTGAGGTTCAGTCTGCTCCCCAGAGTCCTTGCCTCACTCTCCCCTCTTCTACAGGAACTGTCCCTTTATCCACACCAAATTCTTTGTTCTAGTTTCCTGCCTGCCGCTGCCCCCTCTCCCGCCAGGTTACAGCTCTCAGTAAGGCCAGAGGCAAAACTTCCAAGTGAATGACATCTGCATTGTCCATTAAGTATCAATGAATGGAACAATGTGAATTTTTCCCCCCACTTCCCTGCATACATACAAGTAATCACTGCTTTAATAAACCTCCTATAATTACAGCAAACACCACAATGGAACTCCAAACAGATAGAACATATAATATTCATAAAATACTATGGGGAGCTCCCATGTCCTTCACACCAAGAATCACAAAACAGGAATATTTTCGGTTTGTTAATACCATTTATTTATATCTGATTGACTACGCTGGGCATGCACCTCCAACAGTCATTTATATGCTGGGAAACCAGTCATTCCTTTATGTTTGGCTTTAATGAAATGTAAGCCAAGAAGTTTCATTACGTTTTCTAAGATAGCAATTTCCATCCTGTTGGAGTCACATACACATTTTTGAAGCAATGGCCATATGGCTCTCTCAGTTTTTGGCTTCCTTCCTCCCTGTCCCCACAGATACAAACCCCCCAAAAATCTCAAGCCTCACACCTCCTATCATGGCCTATTTTCCTGCATTCCCTTATATCATTGACTGTGACTCCACTAACGTCATCAGGAGAAACTCACCACTTACTGAAGCATGCTCAGCAAGTCCACTGAATTGTCAGCTGAGCCAAAGTGAGGGTCTCCTCCATGCTTATTTATAGTCAACTTTTAGATTATCTGCCTGAAAGCCACCTCATCTGAGAGCAGGAGACTGCATGAACGTTAACAATGTGTGGAGCAAAGTTTTACCAGTCTGATGCAGACACTGTGTAATGGGACGTAGAACACTTGCTTCTAGAGCTGGTTAGAATTTTACAATTTTTACAAATTTTGAAATATTAAAATATCTAAAAAAATTGGGAAATATTTCAAATCAATGTTCCGAAAAATTTCCCTCTGTTTTTTGACCAACAATAGAGCTGGTCAAAATATTTCAGTTTTTGGAATTCCTATCTTTTTATTTAAAAGGGGGAGGTTTAAAAATAATTGAACTTTCTTCTTTTCCCTCACCAGCTCTACTTGCTCCCCAGTGAACAAGGGGTTAACTTCAGCTCAGTCTTGCTATCCTTTTGCACATGTGTTTTGGGGAAGGGCTATAACTGTAGCTGTTTGCGAAGCAGAAGAGAGCACTGAGAAGATTGGACTGTGCACAGTAGATACACAGGAATGGGTTGGACCCCAGAGGTTGGGGAGTTTTCTGATTAAGTTGAATTATTCCACAAAGAAGAAACCATGCTGACTGGGGCAATCTACCACCCATCCACTATGGCTGGGCAAACTAATCCAGGAAGAGAGTATTTTTATGGGTTTTGGATGAAGTTTAGCACTAAAACAGTCTTATATCCTGACTAATGAACAAGAGGGCCATAGCAGACTGTCCCCATGCTCTCTCTGACATATATAGACCTTAAGGCCCAAAGGGAACATCATGATCGTCTACTCTGATCTCCTGCACATTGCAGGCCACAGAACCTCATCCCCCATTCCTTCAATAGACCCATAACTTCTGGCTGAGTTACAAAAGCCCTCCAGTCTTGATTTAAAGACTTCAAGTTACAGAGACTCTACCATTTTACTCTAGTTCAAACCAGCAAGTGACCCGTGCCCTATGCTACAGAGGGAGACATAAAACCGCCGGGGCTTCTGCCGATCAGACCTGGGGGAAATTTCCTTCCCGATCTCAAATATGGAGAACAGTTAGACACTGAGCATGTGAGCAAGACCCACCAGCCAGACACATGGGAAAGAATTCTCTGTAGTAACTCAGAACCCACCCCACATATAAAGGGACTGAGAATTCTTTTTATTTACAACTCTTCTCTAACTAAATTATTTAGAAAGTAAATACTTGGATAAGAGAGTTGTGTACTTTATACTCCTCCTATACATTTTTGTGTAAGAGGGAGATCTCAAGAACATCCTAACAGCCTGCTTGGAACCATCAACCCCAAGTTAAAAAAAACCAATGTTACCATGCTTGCCATCTAGCTCCAAAGTACCATACAAATCACAGATAATAAGCTACATACAAAGAAGAGTGTCACTACAGATCAGAAAAAGTGCCACAGTAAATAGGAAAGAGGACAAAATAAGGGCTGTAGGCTGATCTTTCAATCCAACTCACTTCAGTCCTTGGAATTCATGGCAGAATCCAGCCAAATGTGCTGCAAGATGAAGTCTTGGTTACTGGGACAACTAGGTTTCAAATAAGAACTCAGAGAGACTCTCTTTCAGCCCAGCAAGTCAAGACTTTCTTGGTCAAAGGACTTCCAATCCTGACTGAATGATGCAGGCTGGGGAGGAGCTGTTCCATTTTATGTTTCCCTTAATCAGGCACAAATCCAAGCCACTGTAATAATCAAGGTCTTTTGCCACTTCAGAGAAGAGCTGAAACTGACATTTATGGAACTGGATGACTTATTCTCATTCTTAGTTATGATTGAAATGGAACTTGAATTTACGTACACGATGGCTACACAGAGAACTTTTCCTCAACCAATAAAGAGTGCCGAAAAAAGACAGGAAGGGATATTTCCAAAATAAGAAGGAAGAAGACACATATGAAGAAACCCATATGAAAAACAATCTTTTCTGTTTGGAATGTCATCAACTTGAAGTTCACAGTCCTGCCAATGCTTCAGATTGCCACATATGTTTGGGCTACCATTGCAGATATGGTCCATCTGTCATCCTCTGAATACTGCGATGTCATCAAGATCGGCACAATTCAGATAGCAAACATCTATGAGCCTCCTAGCATTAGTTGGGGTCAACAGATCCTTCCAAGCTTACAGCTGTTTATGTTGGAGACTTCAATAGCCATCATACAGCTACCAATCATCACAAGCACAAAGAAGCACCAATGAAACCTGCACAAAGCCACCTGGGAGAAATACAGCCAGGCACTGGGACAGAGTACTGTAACAATACCACCCCACCACATCCTGATAGAGCGGGCTTACAGGCATTTCCGTAGAGCGAGCTACAAAGCAGCCACCAGAGCCATTCCACACGGGTATTGCCCTGTGTACATCCCCTGCCTTGAAGAGCCGTGTGCTGCTCTACTCAAGCAGTGAGAGTCACCTGGTCACCCGGACATGGACGATCACTTAATCGAAGTTTTGAGCTGTGCTCACCAAGCTGGATGAGAGAAAAAAACGAAGAACCTGGACTTTACTCATTCCAGCCATAAATACTGGAGTTTACTTCGTTGCCTTGGAGTTGCCCAGCAACCACTGACACCAAGCTGATCATCTGTGAGTGCTAACCAAGTAGCCAGGCACCTGTTTCACATGGGAAAGACACCCTTGGAAAAAGAAGTGAAGATTCGAGTCCAGAGCGAGTGGAGGGTATTCCAAAGGCAACACAAATCCAGAGCTTGCCCTGAACCATTCACAGTTCCAGAATTGGACAGAATGCTAGATAACATCAAGTCTGGCACTGCTGCTGGCTATGACAACATCCTTCCAGAGTTCCTGAAAAATCTTGGCCTGCTCTTGGCTGGCTCAATTCTTCACAAGGGTCACCAATGAAGAAAGACGGACGAAAACCTGGCGCATCTCAAAAGTCATTGGCCTCCCAAAACCACCACCTAGTAAAAACCAGGCATCACTCTACGTGCTGCTTTCTATGTGGCTCAAGGTTCTAGAGCATCTAATTTTACAGCAAACACAACCAGAGGTACAAAACACCTTGAATGTCAAGCAAGCAGGCTTTCGACAAGGTCGAAGCACATGTGACCAAGTACTTCCCTAACCACATTCATGCAAAACAGTTTTCAAAGAAACCTTGAAAACAGGCACTATTTTCCTTGACCTCACTGCAACATACCACATGGTGTGGCACACGGGTTTACTTGTTAAAATATCAAGAGTCCTCCCTCCATGGGTTACTGATGCCATCGAACTGCTACTCCGAGACAGACGGTCCAGAGTATATGCGGGTGAGAAAACAAGTGCTTGGAAAAAACAGATGAATGGGTTATCACAGTGGTCTGTTTTAGCCCCAGTCATGTTCCAGCTATACATCAATGATCTATCATCCACCCAGTCATGGAAGTTCATTGATGCAGACATTTGCTGCAGGCTACAGGCTCAGACTTTCTCCGAGCTGGAGAAGACTCTGAGTGAAAATGCTACAACGCTGGTCGACTACTACAAGACTGTCCCTAGAACATTCCACCTCCACCATGCCAATGCTAAAAGAGAACTAAACATCATAATGAATGGCCAGAGGCTGAAGCATACCCAGCATATCGAGGGTGTGACCCTCAACCGAACACTGACATACAATAGCCACCTAAGCAAAGGTCAAGTCATGCAACAACCTTCTCAGCAAATTAGCAGGCTCTTTTTGGGGAGCGGATGCTCCAACCCTAAGGACCTCAGTCCTTGCCATCTCGTACTCAATAGCAGAGTACTGTGCATCAGTAAGGAGTGGGTTGGTACATCCCAAACTTGTTGATGTGCAACTTGGCTCAACAATGCGTATCATCACAGGAACTCTCTGACTGACTCATCTTCCGTGGCTTCCAGTTCTGAGCCACATTGCTCCCCCTTACATCAGGGGGAGACTGCAGCTGGCAAGCTGCTTGAGAAGGTACGTGCCAACCCACGATTGCCCTTGTTCAATGACCCTTTTAGCCCAGAAGCCACACATCTTTCATCATGACACCCACTGTGGTTGAGGCTGCCAAGCTAGGACATGACAGCGGAGTCCCTGTGGCAGGAAGACTGGTGCTTTAACACCAACCACCAATCAGTTCCTCATCACCGACCCTACTGCTCGCCCACCTGGCTTCGACCTGTCATGTCATCAGTGGCCCTTTCTGAACCGATTCCGGATGGAGTAAGGCCTCTGTGCAGCCAATCAGCACCGTTGGGGTCTTCGAAACAAGCTGCAGCTGCCTTGCAGATCAAACAATGATACACATTGTCAAGGAGTGTCCACTAACCAAAATCAATGGTGGGCTCCGGGAGCTCCACTTGGCCACTAAGAACGCTATTGCTTGGCTCAGCAAATACACAAATGCTATATTAATAAATAAATGCTTCTGATTTTGTCACTGTCAGCATCACCAAATAAGTCAACAACAATTAAAGAGGAGGAAAGACAGCCTACTAGATCTATCTTAAATAAACCATAAACAGATCAAAAAAACTGCAGAAAGCTTACAAAGAATCTGGATCAGGTACTAGGGAAGATACTGGGACCCACAGGGGAAGAACAAAGAACGTTCGCTCATCCAAGGAGCTCATGTTACACTCTAGACAGAAGGGCAGAGGTATAGTCGTTACATTTTCCATCATCTCTCATCTTGGGAGAACCTTGAATGAGCATGAACTGACGATGACCCATAATGCTCTTTGGTATTAAATTCTTTGTAATGAGTGGTGGCCTGGAGAATCTGAGGCCTCCAGCATTTCTATGGGCCCATGGAGTGCCTTATGGGGAAAAGATGCAGAAAGATGAAGCAACTGAAAGCTAGAACTGGGCTTGCTTTACCAACATTGACGATTTCTGAATTTTTTCCCTGTTAATAGAGTAAAATACTAAAAATCAGTCATGACCTACTAAAACTGAATGTGGTTAAAAGAAGACCCTAGCCTTATACCACAGACTTACCTTTCCAAAAAAAGGAAATTAACATGATTGAATCAACACAAGAACAATGACAACCTTCTGAGAAGAAGGAGGTGAAGTAACAATGGGACAAAGATTCAGAATTCCTCCTAGTTTCTCTGGCTGCTGAGCAATCCCTCCTCATACCATCACTAACAAGATCAATGGCTCATAAGTGCAAAATCCAACCCTTTATTCCCAGTTTTGCACACATATTCCTGCACATTTTTAGGGGAACTGAATTTTAAAAGATATCAAGCATTCGCAGGTATTTTTGAGAAACAACATTCAGCTTAATAAAGTATCACTTAATAAAGTAACACTCTAGTTATGCCAATGGCAAAATAAATTTTTTAAGCTGTTTAGGAAAATTAAAATATGTGGCCTAAATTTTAAAAAAGTGACTATTGAGGTTTAAGAATAAGACACCTTTAAAAGGGGCCTGATTTACAGAAAGTGCTGCATGCCTACCCTCTGGAAGTCATGCCCATTTAAGGTGTCTCAAGTTGGGCACTTACAGATTGATGCAAGCCAAATCACTAATTACTTGTGAAAATGTAGACTTATATTTCTAAAAAGCATACGCTTTTCTTTCAAACAATCCTGTCACATAATGAAAATAACTCCTCGTTGTTTAAAATTAGCGGTTCTTCCATCAGTTTTGTCATTTTTTGTAAGATAAACACCAAATTTTGTACATCCCACACACAGGAGGAAGTGCAGCTAAGTGGACTGAACATAGGATAGAGCCAGAAACAGAGTTCCAATCCTGGCTTTACCATACATTTGCTAGAGGACCATGACAGAAGTCACTTTTTGATATATGCACCTACCTCACAAGGATGTTGTGAAAAATAATTAGTTATTGTTTGTAAAGGGTTCAATGTAAAACACTGTCTTGGTGCTTAGTAATATTTAAAATGGAGCTGAAATTAAGATGGCTATTTTTGCTTAACAAAAAAAAAAAACCAGCTCCTACCTAAAGCAGAGAGCACCTTATGCCAAGACATCTGTTTCTCCGCCGAATTATCGACGATATGAGCACAGCTCTGGGAACTGTAAATGTTAATAGCTGCTAAGGAGCTAGTTGTCGAACACAACGTAGTTGAGAGTCTCACAGAATAAAACCTTAATTTATTTTAAAATTTCTCAACAATGAAGGGGAGTTAAATAATGCTTTCCAAGTAGATTCCAAAGATTTTGGCCATCAGGTTATAAATTCTATTTTATATTAGGTTAAACTTTGGGCCTGTAGTACTTAAAAATGTCTCTCTAAAGATTATATTGATGACTAAGAAAGAATTTAGCATAATTTGGGGTGAACAAATAAATACTGAAGCAAGTAAGAATTTTACAGCACTGCAAGAGTTTTTGTTTCTTTTGCAGCTTGACAAACTTGTTGAGAAACAGAAAGAAACTCACAAACGAATGCTGGAGCAGCTTTTAATGGCAGAAAAATCACACAGACAGACTCTGTACGAGCTAGAGGATGAGAAGAGGAAGCATACAGAGTATATGGAAAAAAGTGATGAATTTACAGATTTACTGGAACAAGAACGAGAAAGGTAAGGTTGCCTTACATTTGTTAACAAAATGTTACTTAATTCGAAAATGACTTCTGAGTAGCTTTCTACTTTCTACAGCCGGTGAAGTGTGCCAATAAGTTAACAGATCCTCATCCCAAGCAATTTACAGTTTAATATAACAAGGACATTATACTGCAAATCACAGAAAAGTGTGAGCACATTATAAGCTAAATGCAGCATAGAACTGGTGCATCTTTCAAAGTTTTTGAAGGAGGTCAGTGTCAGGACAGTACGAAAGCAGGCATGCAGTCTGGAGTGGGGGAAGGAGACAAAGTAAGTATCCAGAAGAGATATAGACAGACTGAAAGGAACAGAGACAGGGTTGAAAAAGGCAGAGAGAAAATTATTAAGAGCTTTGAAAATTAGGAGAAAGCCCTTAAGCACTTTCAGACCTGCAATGGTATCAAAACAAAACTTTCTTTCTAAAATGCAACCCTGAATTGCCACAAACATCTTGCATAAGCACAGTATGAAGATTTTGCACTGACTCTCACAAAGGAAGGATCAAAAGAGTTTGATGTCATTTACTGTCTTTAAAAAATAACTTTTAAAATGTCCCGCCTCTTTGAAACAGCAATTAACCCAAACATATCCCCAAAAGGTACAGGAAAAAATAATTGAGGAACGTATCCTATTCCCTGGACAGCTACTCCAGAAGATATGAGAATATCGTCTCTATTTCCGTTTGCTTAGGAACAGCTTCCAGATGGAAATGTTTGGGTGTGAGAACGTCAAGCCTATTCTAAACTCACATGATGCATAGATAATTCTTCCTCTGCTTCGCCTGTATAACATCATGTTTCATGTATTTTGGCACTGTTCACTACTTTCACCCTTCCTGCTGCTGCACCTCTCTCATTCAGGTCTATCACAGACAGCATCCAGGCTATCTACCAAGGACAAAGCCATATGTATGGACTGCGATTACAAATAAACGCTATACACATAACAGGAGAAAAATTATCTTATTCATAGATAAATATAAACAGATGTAGAGGGACACAGAAACAGGAGGCAAAGAAGAAAGAACAGGGTCCCCAGGAGACACACAGTGGGCTTTCTCTCCAACCAACATATTGTAAAATGTTGATATATCAGGAGCCAAAACACAAAACAGACAATGTTTTGGTCTACACCCTTCTTCCCAAACACGCACACCTCTCTCAAAAAGCAAGAGAAATTAACTTCCAAGGGCCTGGGCACAATAAACCAAGATACTAAATTAAACAAACTGTCATCAGCTATACCCAAATCAGTGGGAGTGTGCACAGAAAGAAAGCTAAACTCCACAATCCTTGTTAAAAAAAAAAAAGGGGGGGGGGGAGGGATAAATGTAGGATTAAGAACCTTTAGGAATAATAAATAATATAATAATAATAAAAAGACTGTAAAAGGTTTACTACTACTATCTGCAGCATTTAGTAATATCTGTCAAGGGAGGAGGAGGGAATTATTGAGGTGACTAATAAAACCTTAGAGAATGTAATACTAGATTTCAGATTAAATCCCAATTTCTGTGTTTTCTTTGGAGAACTCATTTTATGTGGAAAACCCTAAAGGAGTGTGATGTCACATGTTGAGCACAGTCCAAAATGTTTGCCAAGTGATGTTGCCATCAAGATCTCTAAGCAATTGCCTGCCATAATGGGGGGGGAAATCTCACATAAGTTAAGGCGAAGCTCCCTTAATGTTATGCTGTATAGCTTGATGTTTGAAACACACACACACACACACACACACAAAATGACATATTTTTTCCCATTTCAAAACTCCACTTCAAAACATCTAATTACCAATATTCTGATTACCTGAATTTTGCATTTGGCTTGTGAACAAGCAGAGTTATGTGAAAAGCTTCACACGAAAAGCAATGCCAGTGATTTTGGGCTTTATTTTTTATTCTATTTTTTAAAAAGAAGCCAGTTTTTTGTCAATGCAGTTTAACAAATTTTCCACATAAGTAAGAGGCAACCTTCTCCTTTAAACGTGGAAAGCTATGTAACATTTCTAATATTATTATTTCCGTTTCAAAGCAAAATCCAGAACTTTTGTTTCACTAACTTTCTCTCATGAAATAATTAAACTACAGTGTATGCAAGAAGGCTTAACTTTGGAAGGGTAGCGTGCATGAAAGCCAAATGGGATTATGAATAATACGGGATTATGCATCCAAAATAATACTTGGATCTCTTGGACTCCAATTATGCTGGAGCACTAGAAATTGTCATTGAAATGGTAGTGAGACGAGAGGAATTATCAGTCAGCTGCAGCTCTTACTTATCACTGGGTGCCTTTTATCATCTTCCAATCTCAACAGAAAGCAACTGTCTCCTATTTCAAGGTGCACAAGAGCCAAGAGCTGAAATGATGAATGCTCAGTGGCATTCTTGGTGATGAAACAATCACTTATTTATCAAAAAAAATATAAAAAATCCCACCAGTCTCCATCTTTCTGCTGAGGTAGTTTCCTCAGACATTGCTTTTCTTTTGCAAGCAAACAGAGCTTATGGTTTGATCCTGCAAAATGTTGAGCACGCTGGCCCTGAGCCAACAAATCACTTAAGCATATGTTTAACTTTAATCATCATAGGAGTAGTTTGATTGACTTCATGGGATGGCAACAAGACTATTTGTAAATTGCCACCATCAGAAGTTTAGGCTTGCAAGAAGACTAACGCTAGCTCTCTAGATGTGGAAACCCATGTTGGATGGACTTTCAACGAGACATTGGCTGCTAAAATCTTTAGTTTTTTGTTGTTATTTTTTAAATCTCCTTTCTTGTTGCCATCCTATGACAACCACTCCATGGCCTTCTCTCATTAAGAAATACAAAATGGTTTCCAAATTGCATCTTGATGGTTAACATCCCCTTTCTGAGATTTACTGTAAGTATCTGTAGACACATGTTGAATTTATTTTTCCGGGGTTGTTTTGCTTTTTGTTTTTTAACTGCTGCTAGTTTGTTAGTGACAGGAGGAAAAATTAATACTTTCATTACCTTTATTCATTCACAGTCACATGTGCCAATTTTATATTAAACTTATTTTACTTATTAAAAACATAATAAAATAAATAAAGGAACAGGAATTATTGCAAATGCTGCAATAAATTTAACTATTGCGATGAGTAAATCGGGGGTAGGCAACCTATGGCACGCGTGCCAAAGGCGGCACGCGAGCTGATTTTCAGTGGCACTCACGCTGCCCGGATCCTGGTCACCGGTCCGGAGGGGCTCTGCATTATAATTTAATTTTAAATGAAGCTTCTTAAACATTTTAAAAACCTTATTTACTTTACATACAACAATAGTTTAGTTATATATTATAGACTTATAGAAAGAGACCTTCTAAAAACGTTAAAATGTATTACTGGCACGCAAAACCTTAAATTAGAGTGAATAAATGAAGACTCGGCACACCACATCTGAAAGGTTGCCGACCCCTGGAGTAAATGCTGGTTTTACTTTCTTTATTTTTTAAAACACAGCCCACTGTATAACACATTGCTCTTTGCAATTCTTACCAGCCAAAAAAACAAGCAGAGTTTTTTGAAGACTATTGGGGCCACTGGGCAACAGGGTGGGGACAATGGACAGTAACTGGAATGTCTTTCCCACATATAAGCACAAAGTATAACCTGTATGTGCCCTGGCCAAATAGGAATGAATTGGCATTTGTAATGAAAGAGATGCCGGGGCTCAAGCAATTTGGTACCAGGGCTCAAGCATTTTTTTTTTACTTTCATAACTGATGCGGTAAGCCCAGAGGTGCCGGGGCTATGAACTGCCAAGCCTAAAGGTGCCGGGCTGAGCCCCGGAAAGCCCTGGCACAAATTAAGCACGGATTGGCATGAATCCTACAGACTCATGGCAGGGAGTAAGTCGTTGTCTTATGCCTGCAGAGGAAGGGTGCTGTTTTTTTCTACTGGAGCCTCCAGAATAGGTAGAGTTAGGGTGGATTTGATTTAAATCAAATTGATTTACTAGTCAGGAAGACTCAATTTAATCATGGATTTCTACATAAAAGTGCATTCTTGTTGGTTGTTATAACCTTAATACATATTCTTCACAATTCAGAGATAGATGTAGGTTTCATTTTTAGAAGGTACACACTATACATTTTTTAAGTGATTTATTTTGAAAACTTTTCAGATTAGTTTTACAGCTATATCAGAAAATAAATGATTGTTTGGTTATTTCATTTACCAAAGGTAATTGAAGCAGATATTTATGAAGTCATTGGGAGGTGAACTATCTCCAATTCAACAGGTCAATCACTAATATTTGGAGGATTTTCTTGCCATGCCGAATTAGGAGGAGAACATCACCAGAGAGATATTTAAATTGTTTTATTGAACTAAAACAACAACGTTATGTATTCTGGATTTTTTTCTTCAACAGCAAACATATAATATTTTAACAAAACAAGCATATGAATTTTTTAATTTAGTTAAACAGTCAAGTTTTTAAAAGTCAGGTTTGTTTTTGTTAAAATTGTTTTTAACTAAATAGTTAAATGAAATATTTAAAAAAAAATTAAATGGACTATGTCAGCCAGGTCAACATGAGAAACTTATAATATTGGCTTCTGCAGCTAACTCAGTCGTCTTCACCTTCATTTTCCTGTTTGTTCATAATCTGGAAAAGAAAAACAAGCTTTCCTGCTTTTTCAGGTCCCAAACGATTTCTCAATTTGGAATGAATTAGTCCAAAAGAAGAAAATATTCTTTCTACACCGGCAGAAGAAGCTACTGCTGTTAAAAGTGAGATTATCACTTCAACAGTCTCTGAATCCAAGTGCTTAAGTGACTTCCACCAGTTCACTGCTGTGACTTTCTTTAAAACATCATCAGCAAACATATATTTCTTGAATGGTTCTTATTCCCAAACTGGGTCTCTTTTATGGCCTGCTGCCATTATAGGTTTTCCCTTCTAGTGAGAGACTGGTATGGTAGATCTCAAATCAATGAAGGCTACACTCAGAAAGACCTCAAGACTTCTGCAATATGCTGCGCAAACAGTTTCACTTTTGTTTCTACTGCCTGTCCCTCCCTTCTCACATTTATCTCCAGACTTCTGCTTCTCCAAATCTATTCCTCCCCCAACAATCTTCTATTCATTGAACTTTTTGAAACTTTGCACTTTTAGAGAGGTAAGGGATTGACTCTGTGTACACAAATTTGCAGAGGGACAATAGGGTTGAGGTTTGTTATTTCTCACCTCTATATATTATTTATTTATTTGTTTTAAAACATTTTTGCTGTTAACAAGCATGTTATCTCTGGAGACACAAATCTACAGTTTGAGAACTGCAAAACTAAGCATCTCTGATGCTATCTTCTAGACCAGGGGTCTCAAACACGCAGCCCACGGGATGCATCCTGCGGCCTACCAAGCTCCCCTGCACCCCGTCCTCCCTCCCCCACGGAGTTATTTCCTGCGGCCCACCAAGCTCCCCTCCTCCCCCCTGCAGCGCGCTGCGTCCCCGCTTCTCCGCCTACCTCCCAGCACTTTCCCGCCACCAAACAGCTGTTTGGCAGGCTTAGGACTTTCCAGGAGGGAGGGGGAGGAGTGGGGACGCGGCACACTCAGGGGAGGAGGCGGAGAAGAGGCGGGGCCGGGATTTGGGGAAGGGTTTGGAATAGGGGCAGGGAGGGGGCGCAGTTGGGGCAGGGACTTTGGGGAAGGGGTTGGAATGGGGGTGGGAAAGGGGTGGGAAGAGGCGAGGAAGGGGCGGGGCCTCATGGAAGGTTTCAGTGATGCCACCCTTGGGCCAATGTACTAGTCCTCATGTGGCCCTTGTGATGATTTGAGTTTGAGATTCCTGTTCTAGACTGAGCACTGAGTCCCATTGGGTAGATAGAAAGATTAACCTAAATAATCTATACAGAAGCCCCTGGAACCCCATAAGATTGGGTCCCTAATCCATGAACTATTGGAATTCATTTACAAAACTTTTCTTAAACATTACATGAATATATTGTCTTATACTATAGAATTAAAATTTATAATCCCTATTCCATGATGAGATATCTTTGAGCTATAATGTATCTTAATTAAAACTATTCTTTAGATAGGTTTTTTCCCCTCAAAAAGCATTTTATCAAAAAATCCGATTTAAATAAAAAAAATCCTATATATTTTTTAAATCATTGATTTTTATTCACCCTGGGTAGAGTCCATTCTGTCACCACAAGATCTCTGCTGAAAGTTGTCTGTATGGAGACTGGATGCAGGCCCAATGCTGAAGGCAGTAATGAGCCATGCAGCTGCAGTTATTACTATTAAAAAGGGCAGCATCTGCACAACTGCAGCACAAGAGCTGTGGGGCTTGTTTACAGGCCACTGCAGGCAAAACATAAGATTAAGGGGGATTGCTACTTTGCGCCTCTAAAACCTAAGTGTCTGGGATTTGACTGAGGGTTTGGCTGCATGGGCATCTTTTTCTCCTGACCATCCTCCCTCCCCATTTTACATCTTATCTTCATATTGCATTTCTCTTTTTTCCCATTCCCTATTGCTACAATATTTTACTTCACATCTACAATGTGCTCAGGGCTGTACAAGGCTGAAAAAGACATTCTAGTCTAGAAGAGCTTACAGTCTAAAAAAAAGCCTTTTTCTTTATTTTCCTCTCATATGAAGGGGATCTGATGCGAAGGTGAGGGTAGTGGGGAGGAAAGAGCATGAAGGCACAGATGTGCATTCCATGCTTCCATACTGAAAGAGAGAGGGGAAAAACAGCAAGGAATGCAATAGACATCCACTCTGACTGACAGTCCCTATACCTCCTTTGCTTCCTTGTAGGTGGAAACACACCACTTGTGTCAGGAAGTGTAGTAGAAGAGGAGAGTTGCAATAAAATCAGCAAAGCACAAAGCTTTCTAACATGTAGATTAAGTAGCAGATAATGTAAGCTATAGAAGTCCAAGAAGAAATATCCAGTTGCCTAAATACATTTAACTACACTCAGCATATTTATAATTATATTAAATAATGATAAAGGCGATTATTTTACAAAGTATCATCACACACATTATAGTATGAAACAAGTTCTGTTTTCTGGTTCAGTTTGTTCATGTTGTAAAACAACATACATGCCGTAAGATGGGACATCAAATCCACAGTAACGGTATTTATGTTATGGATATTATATACTTCAGTTGCATAAAGGAGTGTAAACAGTTTTTTTTAAATATACATTGTACTTACATGGTGCTTTTTTGTCTGCAGAGCTCAAAGTAATTTAGAAGGCAGGTAAGCACAGTTATTCCCCGTTTTACAGATAATAAAAGGAAGATGAGGCTAGTGTGAAAAATCGGGACGGGGTCGATGGTAATAAGTGCCTATATAAGACAAAGCCCTGAATTTCGGGACTGTCCCTACAAAAAACAGGACATCTGGTCACCCTAGCTGAGGAACAAATGGCTTGCCCAAGGTCACACTGCAAGTAAGCAGCAGAATTAGTAATAAAACTAGTTCTTTAGACTCAGAGTTCTGTCCCCTATCCAGATTTGTGCACACGCTGGCTGGTTTGTTGCCACATCACTCACGGCATAACCATTTACTACTACACGCAATATGATTAATCAAGTGGGTGCAGTTTTACAAAAAGATCAGGCAGTTTGATTAAAAAGCCTGAAGAGTTAAAAAAAAAAAAAAAAAAAAAAAAGCCAGTTATAAGAAATGTTAGGTTTTCATTCTAGCTTTGATTGAAACCCCACAAGGTTATATGTACTAGCCAGTGAAGAAAAGCACACCCACATATGCCATATACAATTAGGACATTTTCAGCTCCATGATCACAATTACTACTACACTTATTTGAGAAAGATCTGTTGAGTATCAAGTATAATGGCTTTTAGCATGAACTTCGGGGCGGGGGGAGCTGCAAGAAAGTTTCTCAGATCCCCAAAGCTCTATCACAAGAGCAGACTCTTGGCCTGGAACTCTGGAGAATCCTAGAGAAGGGTCAAGTCCAAGCCCCTGGCATACAGCTATTTGATTGGTATGCCTTCATGCATCAAGGGGAAGAAGAATACCTCACAGTTCCTATTGTTAGACATGGAAGGAACAGAAGAATAGGTCCTTTCTCCTACATTTATGACCACCACATTTAACCTGTCACTGCCTGGTCAGATGACATCCATACCCATCTACTGAAAGATGTGAAACTTTTTCTCTGTGCAGTCTAGTCTTTCCTCAGCTATTTTTCACTTGAATTAAATAGAAAAAAGAACAAAAATAAGTTACTGTAGTTTTTGTGGCACCCCAATAAAAAACATCAATTAAAAAATCCAATATAAAATTAAATCAGATTATGGTATGCAACAGATACCTATACAATATTTAATTCCAGCAAAGTTATAGAAATGTTTTATATAGTTGTGCACTAATAGTTAGTGTCTGTATTTAAGTGACAGGTGAAGTGATTGACTATCAGACTATATTGACACAGTTATTCAGTACAGCTTGCAAAGCCATTCGGAATCCATTTAGACAAAAAGGTACTATACACTGTAAATGTAAGATCAGGTTTATTGTCTTTAATTTTGACATATTCAAGAGACACTTTATATGGTAGAAAAATACCATACTGTATCTCTTACACTGGAGAATCCACTATCCTACAACAGTTGCCACAATTCATATTTTCATTTTAAACAAATTCATCTTCTTAGGTATTCTAAGAAGCATGACACTGTCTATATAAAATGTTACAGCAAAAGTAAACACTTTTGACTTATTTATTCTACATGTGTAACCAGCAGTTTTTAATTTCATGCACACTAAACTATTGTTGTAGATTGCATTGTACTCAAATGCAATCATTTCCTTTCGGATTTCTGGCAATGGGTTATATATTACATATGCCTGAGACTATGTCTTGCAAGTTGTGAAATGGATGCCAGATCTCTATTCATTTGACCTTTTTCATGGGTATCTAGTGTTTGTAGGTGGATGAGTGAGACCCACCACAAACACAACTTTAGCATTGTAATTCTATACAACACCCCTATGGGATAGGCCTACTACTAATACCACTGAGGCATAAAGACAAGTTCCAGGAAGTGATGCACACAGATTAATTACCTCATGCTAGTATATGAAAAACTGTGTACCATTACATAGCATAACTTTCAACAGATGTTGTGAAGCTAAAGCCTTGTCAAAATCCACATGATTCAAAGGTTTTCACAAAGTTCCTTGAGCATAATGCAGGGTTAAAATAATGATATAAATAATCTTTTTTTTAAGTGAAAGTAAAATCAAAGAAAGTAAAAAATCAGAGGTAGAAGAGCTTTTTGACATGCATTAAGAACTCATTTATCTGTATGTTAGATTAAAATAATTAAACCAATTTCTTCAAACCACAAACACACACAATTAACTGCCTTCACAATCAGTGTTAAAGCAACAGAAAAGTATTCATTAATTCAGTGTTATTTTAAAATGTTCTACCTATTACAAATTTGGAGACAGGTCCAAGGACTGTAAGCCAAGTTCATTTCTGGTGTACCTCACTGAAGCCAGTGAAGTTAGAGACAGGAATTAGGCTGATATTATTTATTTATTTATTTATTTAGATTTTTTAATAATTAAAAAGATGCTTGTCTACAGCGCTAGACACCCTGAAATCGATTAAAACCATAGACAACATTGCACAATACAAGGAAAGACCTCCATCCGCTTAAAACCTTAACAAAATAAACAAACCAAAACCTCATTTCACCTCAGACCCAATGTCATGCCCTCTATTCTGCTACCCTCCCCTCATGGCTGGGAAAACAGACAAGCTTTGTAGCATGCCCTAAAGGTCAATGGGTTTAGACTGTTTCAGACCAAGGAAGGGGAGTGAATTTGTAAGTCATGTGGCCCTCACAAAGAATGCCTTGCTGATAGCTCCAACCAATGATTGCAACCATAGCGGTAACTGCCCAAGGAGAAAGATGGTCTTTCTAGTTGGCAGGTACCAGAATATTTAGGGATTCATAAAACACCACCAACTCCACACACTCTACCTGGAACTTAACCAGCAACCAGCGCAGATCACTGAGCACTGGTATAATGCATTTCTCGCAAGATGCTACCTTCACCAATCAGGTATTCACATTCTGCATTACTTTAAGCTGCTAAATTATAGAGGTGCAATGCTGTCACTATAGTTAAGGTTGCGTCAATACTTCCTCTTAAAGGTCAACATTTCTGAGGCCTGGTCTACACTACAGGGTTAGGTCGAATTTAGCTGCTTTAGGTCGATTTAAAAATGACTGCGTCCACACAACCAACCCTGTTCCGTCAACCTAAAGGGCTCTTAAAATCGACTTCTGTACTCCTCCCGGACGAGGGGAGTAGCGCTAAAATCGACTATGCTGGGTCGAATTTGGGGAGGTGCGGATGCAAATCGATGGTATTGGCCTCCGGGAGCTATCCCAGAATGCTCCATTGTGACCGCTCTGGACAGCACTTTGAACTCTGATGCACTAGCCAGGTACACAGGAAAAGCCCCGGGAACTTTTGAATTTCATTTCCTGTTTGGTCAGCGTGGCGAACTCAGCAACACTCAGCAGCACAGGTGACTAGGCAGTCCCCCCAGAATCGTAGAGCATAGAATGTTTCTATGCTCTCCCTATCATCTCCGTCCCTGAGGTTTTCGCAGATTAGAAGGCAAAAAAAACGCACTCGCGATTACATGTTTTCCAAGCTCATTCAGTCCTCCCGCACTGATAGGGCACAGCTTAATGCATGGAGGCATTCAGTGGCAGAGTCCAGGAATGAATTAAGTGAGCGCGAAGAGCGGAGGCAGGACACGATGCTGAGGCTAATGGGGGAGCAAACAGACATGATGAAGCGTCTGTTGGAGCTGCAGGAAAGCCAACAAGAATCCATAGCCTCCTCACCCAGACGCCCAAGAACGCGGGGGGGAGGCTCCGGGCACCCAGCCACTCCACTCCAGAGGATGGCCCAAGCAACAGAAGGCTGTCATTCAAACAGTTTGATTTTTAGTGTGGTTACAATAAGCAATGTAGCCTTGTCCTTCCCTCCTCCTCCACCCCACCCAGGCTAACTTGTCCGTTATCTCGGGTTTTTTTAATTATTAATAAAGAAAGAATGCATAGTTTCAAAACAATAGTTACTTTATTTCAAAGGGGGGAGGGTGGTTGGCTTACAGGGAATTAAAATCAACAAAGGGGGCGGGTTTGCATCAAGGAGAAATACACACAACTGTCACACCGAAACCTGGCCAGTCATGAAACTGGTTTTCAAAGCCTCTCTGATGCGCAGCGAACCTTGCTGTGCTCTTCTAATCGCACTGGTGTCTGGCTGCTCAAAATCGGACGCCAGGTGATTTGCCTCAACCGCCCATCCTGCCATAAACATCTCCCCCTTACTCTCAACAGCTATTATGGAGCACACAGCAAGCAGCAATAACAATGGGAATGTTGGTTGCACTGAGGTCTGCTGCTGTGTAGCAATGCCAGCTGCTGCAGGTGCTTCTTTGTCGAATGCTTGGAGGTCCAAGTAGGGCAAGATACCTCGGCCAAGGCAAAAGAGCACGAGCCCTGGAGCTGTTACATGCGTCAACCACAGAAGTGCTATGGGGTGTTACAGCGCCAGCCGGACTGGAATGTACGGCTGCAAGACTTCTTCACCAGCGACAAAGGACAGGAATATGATGCACCTAAAATCTAAAAAGGCCCACACATTTTCCAGAGTCACTACCCTTGGTAACAGAACGTCAATGATAGCATTGGCTACTTGGATCACAGCAGCCCCCACAGTAGACTTGCCCACAACAGCAGCGGTGATGGTGAGCTGAGTGGGCTCTATGCTTGCCGTGGTACAGCGTCTGCATGGGTAACCCAGGAAAAAAGGCGAGAAATGATTGTCTGCCGTTGCTTTCACGGAGAGAGGGGCGACTGATGACATGTACCCAAAACACCAACCGCGACAGTGTTTTTGCCCCATCAGGCATTGGGAGCTTAACCCAGAATTCCAATGGGCGGCGGAGACTGCGGGAACTGTGGGATAGCTACCCACAGTGCACTGCTCCGTAAGTCGATGCTAGCCACGGTAGTGAGGACGCACTCCGCCAACTTAATGCGCTTAGTGTGGACATACGCAATCGACTGTATAAAATCGATTTCTAAAAATCAACTTCTATAAAATCAACCTAATTTCATAGTGTAGACATACCCTGAGTCCTCTAAAATTGACACGCTTAACTGGTTTCCTTTTAAATTTGGTGTGTGGCTCAGGAGGATGCAGGGTAGGGTTAGTGAACCAAATATGGGCCTATTTGAGCTATTGGTTGTGGAGATATAAACATCCCCCTCCCCCCTGAACAGCCATTTTTCAAAAAGTTTCTAGGCAGGGTTTTGTTTTTTTGTTTTGCTCTGAGCTAGAGCTCAAACTATCACTGTGATGAGGGCCAAATTGGTCTCACTCAGTCAGGTAAGGTAGTGCATGCCACTAAGTCTTTGGGGGACCCAAAGAGTGAGTAGCTTCAAAGAAAATGGTCACTTCTTTGCTCACACAGATGTGGAGGCTGGAAGGATTACAGCACACCTGCACCAATAAAGAAAAAAAAAAAACACAAGAGGGTTTCTATGAAGCCACTTTAAGGTTGCCTGTGTAGAGTGACAGAGTTTGAGGCCAAAATGGACCACCAGATCATCTAGTCTGACCCCATCACAAGCCAACGGCGCCGCCACCACCACCCAGCACCCCCCCTCCCACTCCCAACAACCAAAATTAGACCAAAGTATTACAGCCCACATGAAGTTTGACTATTATGTGCCACAGGCATAGGAGGGACTAAAGTGCACCAGTGCCCGAGGTTCCTGGAAAGGCAGGGAAATGACTAAGTGACGTACACCCAGATGATCCTGGCAAGTGACCCACACCTCCAAGGAAGGCAAAAAAAAACCTCCCAGTATCATTGCCAATCTGACCTGGAGGAAAATTCCTTCCCGACCCCAAATATGGCAATCAGTTAGACCCAGAGCATGTGGGCAAGAACCAGCCAACCAAGCACCTGAAAGAGAGAATGCTCGGTGCCACCTCAGAGCCTGGGTCCATCCCACCAAATGTCCCATCTCCAGCCATAGACATCCCTGATGCTTCAGAGGAGGGAGTTTAAAAAATAAATAAAACACACACAGGATACTTTTTCTGAGGGAGAGGCTGAGGGGGGAATCCCTTCCTGACCTCTGCAGGTGGCTGGCTGAAACCTTGAAGCATTAGCTTTTAGGAACATAAGACAAATGGAAAGTGAGCCCCATGGCGTTGATGCCTGCCCCCTCACTCCAGCATCACAAGCAACCCCATCATACAATTGCACTCCTAAATTTGTTCATCTCTCTTTTAAAACTAATTAAGCTGTTTGCCCCCAGGAAGCTGCTCCAGAACCTCACCATTCAGTTGGTTAGAAATCTTCTAATTTTCAGGCTGAATTTGTTCATGACTAGTTTATAGCCATTTGTTCTCATGCCAACATAGTCCTTCAGCTTAAATAGATCTTTACCCTCCCTGGTATTTGCCCCTGCTGGCTTGAGGGAATGGGCTGATGCCACTGCCCTAGTGAACACCCCACCACTGACATTTCAAGTCCGAACCTTTGCATATCTGTGCAATAAAGATATAATAACTCATGTGGCTTGCTGCAAGTTGTCTCTGTTACAACATTTTTATTTTCTGGAGTGGTTTACTATGAACACAGCAGAATAGTCAGCACCCGGCCTAAAAACAATTTTTGTTATACTGGGTGGGGAGCGGGAGGGGTGAGATAGGAAGTGGTGATGTGGCTGCCGAGGTGTTGGGCAATGAGTAGGGTGACCAGATTTCACGATTTTATAGGGACAGTCCCGATTTTGGGGTCTTTTTCTCATATAGGCTTCTATTACCTCCCACCCCCGTCCCGATTTTTCACATTTGCTGTCTGGTCACCCTACTGAGGATGGGTGGTAGGCAAGCCTTGGGATTGGTTGTTTGAGAAAACATGTATTTTACTAGTTCCTGGGTGATCGGGGAGGGGGAAGGTGTGCAAGTGGCTACTTCCTGATCTAAGGGCAGATTAATGTGGTGCTTCCAAAAATACATTGTAGAGCAGGGGTCGGCAACGTTCGGCACGCAGCTCGCCAGGGGCCGGGCCAGTTTTATTTACCTGCTGACGGGGCAGGTTTGGCCGATCGCGGCCCCCACTGGCCGCGGTTCGCCGTCCCGGGCCAATGGGGGCGGCGGGAAGCGGTGCGGGCGAGCGATGTGCTGGCCGCGGCTTCTCGCCGCCCCCATTGGCCCGGGACGGCGAACCGCGGCCAGTGGGGGTCGCGATCGGCCGAACCTGCCGCGTCAGCAGGTAAATAAACTGGCCCGGCCCGCCAGGGTGCTTACCCTGGCGAGCCGCGTGCCAAACGTTGCCGACCCCTGTTGTAGAGGATGTTTGAAACTGATAGTGTGGATAGGTTGGGTTGGGATTTTTTTTGTCCTTTAATAGTGTTAGATGGAATCCTGTGGATGAGAGTGAATGGGGTGTGAAAGGAAGTGAAGAATTTGTACATTTTAGAAATTCTAGTGCTTGCACAGTAAAGGTATGTGTGTTACCGGGGCATATAGAGGCATTGTTGAAAGAGAGCAGAGTTAAGTTTGCAAGGGCAACCTTATTTGTGCACTTCCAGGTTTTCAGAATTTTGAGTTTTCTTCAACTCAAATCTCTGCACGGGGACAACATACCACCAAACAATCTTTAGCTCTGCAATAACTCTGCTGTTTTGTCGTTGAATAAAACTGGGAGTGTTGCTCCATGTACAGCACATTCTAATTTCAAAGTGATTAAGGCATGGATGGCTGCAATAAGGTCTGTGACCGAAAGAAGACGCCATGCATTTCTGGCTAAGTGGCAAAATGTGGCACTAAAATTTCCAAATGGGCATTTGAAAAAATGTTTGATGTATAGAAAATCTCTAGTTCATTTCCTGAGACAGAAGAAGAGGGTGAGAAAGCATTGCCATGATTTTCCAGAGTAAGATGTTGTCAAGGGAAAGGTTATATGCCTGTCTGAGAAGGAAAAAAATTAATGCAGTTAAGATCTCTTCCTTGTAACAGAAATATTGAACTACTTCAAAGTGCTATAATTAGTCTTATAACTTAACAAGCAGACAAGAGAAAAATGACCATGAGAATAGATAGCACAGGCCAATCATCAGTCATCCAGGCATTCAGTCTAAACTCATAATTAAGTTTCCCATGACATAATATGAACTTTATTTGTGTCTTGGCTACAAAATCACTGGAGATTTTTACGTATATTATATACCCCCACACACAAATGTTCTAATGGATTATGATTGAAGCTCTGTAGGAAAATGAATGCCACAATGCTTGTAACCTGTGCTTAAAACAGCAGTTTTAAACAAACACAAACAGGAAAAGGTAAAGTGAATTATTAGCTCCAAATCTGCTGAGAACAAAGATTACAGTCAAGTCTTTTTAAAATAACCCCAAAATTCCCTTACATGAAAATGCAACTTTTCATGTGTCCACAAACATTTAGTTCCTTGAGTCTGTAATGTAGACTGTGGATGACATCCAAAAGAATGATGCACACTCAGACAAGGTAATACATGAATGTACCTGAAAGTGTGAAGACCAAGCAGAAATAGCAGTGCATTGTACTTAGAATCATAGAATATCAGGGTTGGAAGGGACCTCAGGAGGTCATCTAGTCCAACCCCCTGCTCAAAGCAGGACCAATCCCTAAACAGATTTTTGTTCCAGATCCCTAAATGGCCCCCTTAAGGATTGAACTCACAACCGTGGGTTTAGCA